>NC_081562.1:1031260-1192313 GCF_022355385.1 Mustela nigripes | reverse complement strand
AAAGCAGGCAGAGAGGCAGGCAGAGAGAGAGGAGGAAGCAGGCTCCCCGCCGAGCAGAGAGCCCGATGTGGGACTTGATCCCAGGACCCTGAGATCATGACCTGAGCCGAAGGCAGAGGCTTCACCCACTGAGCCACCCAGGTGCCCCAAGGTTTTTTAATTTTGATGAATGTATCATCTATCGATGTTTTTGCTTCATGGATTTTCCTGTTGGATCCCATGCATGACTTGCCCGAATCGAGGTCACGAAGATTTTTTCCAGGTAAACTTCCAGGAGTTGTAGAGCTTAGGTTTTACGTGCAGGCTATGCCCACGTTGAGTCAATGTCTGCACTCGGCGACAGTCCAGACTGAGGCTTGTTTCGGCCCCGGAGGACAGTTCCCGTCCTTCACGGCATCGGCCCCGACAACGCGGGGATCCTCTCCGGACCCGCCGGCCTGTTCCGCTCGTTGGTCCTGCTCCAGCGCCGGCCGCACTGTCTCAGCGGCCGCAGCTTCCCCCGTCATAAAACTGGCGCGAGTCTTCCGACGTCGTTTGTTTGGGTTTCCCTAGACTCTGTGTTCTCGTGGGAACTTTGGTGTCTGTTAGTTTGTACGAAACGCCACGTGAGGCGCTGACTGGGTCGTGCTGAATCTGTCTGCGGACGCGAGGAGAGGGGTGCTCTGACCTGGGAACTCATCACCTCTGTCCAGTTAGTGCTTCCTCGGTTTCCCCAAGTCGTGTCTTTCCAGTGTCGGGTGTAGCCTCGTGCGTCCACGGTCACGGTTCTCCCGGAGCGTACCACAGCCCGGAATCTTAGGGCTCCGTATTTTGTTTCCTGGCTGTTGGCCACACGCATGTCAATGTGCGGCGGACTTTCACGTGTGAGTCTTGTACGTGGCGGTCGTGCTAAGCTCACCCCAGCTCCCAGGAGCTGCTGTGTAGAAGCCACTGGAGGCTGGAGTCGACTGCGAGGCCCACTGCGGCCAGAGACAGCGTCTCTCGTTCAGACCTGGAGAGTGCGCTCTACGGACGCGCTTCGGCCTCGCTGTGGGTCAGAGCCTCCCGCACAGGCTGGGTGGAGGTGGTGCGCACAGACGTCTCGCCCAGCCCTTGGGGTACCTTTCAGTCTGTCACCACTAAAGACCACATTAATGTACAGTTTGCCATGGACACCCCTTTCCAGGCAAGGACGCTCCCTGGTCTTCCATTTTTGAGAAATTGTATCGTGGGGACATATTTGACTCGTCAAGGACTGCTTTTTGGCATCTATTGAGAAAATTGTATGTTTTGCTGTTTTTTAGATGCTGATACGGAGTCTCAGATGTTAAAAGACCCTTGTGTTTCTGAGATACATTTTACTTAACGATAAATTTTCTTTTTTATGTTTTACTGAATTCTATGTCCTAAACTTTAGAGAACAATTTTTGCATGATCGCTGGTCTGCGGCTTCCTCTCCTTGGGATACCTCCGTGTGTTTGATCTTGGTTTTGTGTCACAGTGACGCTGGCCCCACAAAACGAGGTGAGAAGGACCCCCGTGTCCCCCTGGCGGGGGAAGAACGCGTGCAGACCTCCCTCTCAGACATCTGGTAGCGCCCACCTGTGACGTCCTCCAGACCTGGGGTTTCTTGTGGAAGGTTTGACAGTTTTTAAAGTCTTTCCAAAAAAGCAGATGTAGGTTTTGTTGATTCTCTGTTGTCTGCTTCATCTTTAATCCACTCCTGCTCTTAGCTCATGATTTATCGTCTCCTACTTAATTTAGCTTTAATTTGACCTTATTTTGGTTTCCTGGAGACCGGTGGGAAGGACGGCTCTCGCTTTTCCAAGATAGATGCTCAGGGGTGTAAGAACTGCCCTGGCAAACTTCAATCTCCTGTATTTTAATTTTCTCTCTGCTAAAATATGTCCTAAATTTCCCTTTTAAAAAGAAAATAATAATGTGTTGTTTAGTTACCAATACTGGGGAGGGATCAAAAATCTTTATTTTACAGACTTACAATTAATTGACTGTATTCTCAATTCTTAAATGCTTTTAAGCATGTCGTGACATGGTGATGGCCCACAATTCGGTCTCTGAAGCTCCAGGTGCGCTTGCAGAGAAAGTAAATTCTGCTGTTGTTGGCTGGACTGCTTGCAAATGCCAATCACGTCAGGCTTCTCCCCAGAATCCGAGTCGTATACGGTGACTGATTTCCTGCCTACTTACTCCGTCCGTTACCGAGAGGCTCATTTTAAATCTCAGGCTGTAAGTACAGTTTCTTCTAACTCATCTCCACCACGGGGGAGTTTGGGTCCCGTGTTCTGAGCCTCGGGTCAGGTGTGTGAGCGTCGAGGGCGCCGCGTGGCTCCACAAACGTCCCCATTCCTGTTTGTGCCGCGACAGGCTTCGCGCCAAGATCCGTGTTGCTCTTAAACGCATGGAAGCAGCAGCGACATCAGAGTGAGCGGAGCGAGCAGGTCCTGGAACACGGAATTCTGCCGCCGGCCCGCGGCCCGGCTGCCCCTCAGACTAACGGGACAACTGCATTTTTTTTGGATAAATTGTCCATTCTTGTAGGACTTGAAAATGAATTTTAAAAACGAAGAAAGGTTCTTTGGAGTTAGTGCAATCACTGACGTATCCCGCGAGCGCAGAGCCTTTGTCTGCTGCCCACGGGAGCCCACGGAACCCTGCGTCTGCTCATTTCAGGCGATGGTCTTAGGGGAGTGCGTGGTCGGGCCTGGATTTTCGCGCTAACCCGACTCCCTGCGTTTCAGCAGAAGCACTTAGACATTTTAGACTTTGTGTGAACGTGACTTGTAGTGCTCACAACTACTACCTTGCACGCCGATGTCTGTCGTCCTGGGTACGTGTTCTCCCCAATCTGAGTTCTTCCCCAACTCCTTCTGGACGGACGGACTGTGTCTACCATCGCATGTCATCTCCCTGGCTGGCTTATTGCACGTCTCTGTTATTGTCACTGTCCACAGCGGCTCTCGCTGGGACTCGCCACGTGCCTTCCAGGGACGCCACACCCCACGCACGCGGCCGTCCTGCCCACTTCGCCGTCACACCACGGCCAAACCTTTACCTTTCTGTATGTCACAGAAAACAAGAGGTGATGCTGCTTACTTTCTGCCAACACATTCATTTGAAGTCACAACTTAATTGAAATGGACAAATTGCTTGGAAAAGCAACTTGGCAAAATCGGCTTAAGAAGAAACGGAGTCTGCAGAGTCCTATAGCCGACGGGCGCTCGCCGTGGACACCCGCCACGCGCCTGGCCGAGCGGGGGCCAGTGGAAGCCCGTCAGGGGCCTGCCTGGGGTCTGACCCTCACTCCCAGGTGTTGAGGGCAGGGTCGTGGGGGCGGTTCCTCTGCTCCGGATGCGGGTGTGAGGAGGGAGACTGCTGTGCGTCCGTCTGCAGAAACCACCGGTTTGTCTGCCATCCAGCCCCGGGCCATGGTTCTGTCACTTGAGGACAAAGGGATGCGCACAGACACGCCCACGAGAAGCAGAGTAGGACACACGCTCTCCCGTGTCAGGCACGTACGGAGCTGCTTCTGCAGATGCTGGGCACGTGAGCCCCTGCTCCAGCCCTAGCCGGCTGGGCACTGGCCGGGAGCAGAGAGGGTGAGCTGGCGGAGGGGGCGTACGACCGAAAGGCAGAATGTTCCGGTCGTGCCTCTCCTTCTCTCCGCAGACTTTGCCCAAAGCAGGTGAGCTGAGGGCAGGAGGGACCCGGCAGGAGCCCAGTTCCAGGGCGCGGGGATCTCCTTTCGGGGGCTAAGGACCGTGCTGAACTGACCGTGGCCGTGGCCCGTGCCGTCACCTGACAGTGGGCAGAACGTCCGAGCACGGCGGGGTTCATCTTCGGCTCGTGGAGGATGAGACTCCTGCAGATTTACGAGTGTGTTCTGGGGAAAATAAATATGAACCGTGGACGCTGTCGTGCCCTAACCCCCCACGGTTCCTCCTCGCCTGCGTGAACACGCGTAGGGGTGAGTTCGCAGAAACGAGGAGCCGTGAGTGGGTCATCAGTGTGTCCGGACGCTTCAAGCTCTGTCCCCACGTGCCCTGCTCTTCAAGGGCTCGTCCCTTCTCCGCCCGTGCCCCAGGCTCTCGGACGCCTCCCCCGAGTCCCACCACGGCGTGTCAGGACACTGCTGGCTAAGGCAGGATTTCTCTCAGGCGAGTGCGGGCCGGGGAACAGGAACGTCTCGGACAGGAAGGGCCGACCCTGTCGGGGGCGGGTGGCCCCACGCAGCGGGCCGTGGAGGAAAGTGACGCGAGTGACATGACGTCGGTGACGGCAGAACGTCAGTGAGGCGGGACCGGGGTGGCCACGTGCGGTCCAGCGGACGTCCCCTCCACGTGGGCGCGCGTCGGCCGAATTCCATGATGCAGACAGAGGGAGGGACAAAGAGCGTGTGTTCAGGAAAGCCCCGCAGACCCCCCCAGGCCCTGCCCCAGCTGTGCCCCCACCCCGGGCCGCCCCAACCCTGCTCAGACACGCACGAAGGACGGGAAAACTCAAGGACTTGCCGTGTCTCCAAGGAGCAGAACCGACTGCTTCTGTTTGAGGATCATGATGCCTTCCCTGCACCCACTGCCCCGTGGAGCCCAGTCACCCCCCATCGGGAGCACCAGCGACAGGCACCGTGTGACCAGGAACAGGCCCTGGGCCTCAGGTCCAGGGCTCGGGGTCCGGGGTGGACGTCACTGCTTACAAGGCCCATGGTCTCTGGGGACAGAGGTGCGTCCTGGAACGGGCCAGGGTCAGCTCCGCAACATCATCCTGGGACAAGAGGACGGTGAGTCTGACGGGGAATCAGAGCTTCGGCAGGAAACCGTTTCTGTCCAGCTCCTCGGCCTGGGCACTGGTCGGGGCTGCTTTCCGGCGGTCATGGCCCTCGGAGCCAGCTACAGGGTTGGGGCTGGGGAGCCATCAGGACACTCCTGGGCGCGGAGGGCCCCCTCGGCAGTGCCCCCGTCTCGCGGAGCCCTGGCGTCACCCCCGCCACAGTTCCCTCTTGACAGTCTTACCAGAAACCTGTTTGCTCGCTCCCTCCGGGCGGATTCACACCAGACTCCCATTGATAAAACCCGCTAATGGAGTCCCCCACGTTAGTGGGAAGAGCCACAGGGCAGCTCCGCTCCTGCTGACGAGCCGTTGACAAAAGTCGACACCGTCCCTGTGCGTATGGCTCCTGGGGACAGGGGAGGACGCAGTGAGCGATCCTGTGGCTCTCACCGGCGGGGGGAGGGGCCGGCACTGAGGCCCTGTCACCGTGCTCAGTGTGTCACCACGCTCCTGCCATAGTCCCGCTGGGGACCTTCCTCAGACCGACAACGAGGGAAGCCCAAGACCACGACCTTGCCCATCACATGCCCACGGGCCTCCCGTGGTTACATAAGAGCCTTTGACAGGACACTGGTCGGCGACGCCCGCTTTTGCAGACGGGCTCGGGCTGGGAGGGCTCGTCATTGGCCCAGGAACACGGAGACAGGAAGAGACTCGGAGTTGGGTCCAGACGCCCTGGGTCAGCCCCGAGCAGGGACACGTCAAGAAACAACACAAAGAAAACGGTCATTGTTTGAAACACTACACAGAGCCTCCTAGGAATTCGGTGGAAAAACTGAGAAATGTCCCATGGTCAGAAGGGAACTCCGCACTCCGCCTCCCGCAGAACCCCACGAGGAAGGCCGTCGCGTCCTTCCCCTGGTGGCGCTCACGGAAACGGGGACCACGAACCAGTGAGCAGAGGCAGAATGAGCAAATCTCTGAAGGGTACCAGCGTGGCCGAAGAGATGCCCAGGGAAGGAGTGGGGGAGCTGCAGGCCGAGTGTCCCCCAAAACTCATACATCGGGGCTCCGACCTCCAGCGTGATGGTGTTTGGACGCAGGGCCTCCGGGAGGGGTGCGGGTCCTGAGGGGGCCGGGACGCATCCGTGGCCTTCTCTGAAACGGAAGAGACGTCAGACGCGGAGAGAAGGTGGCTGCCCCTGAGCCAGGAAGCGAGTTCTCCGTGGACGTAGGAGGACGTGAGGTCTTGGGTGTCCAGCTTCCAGAAGCGGGAGAAGCGAATGTGCCGTCTACACCGCATGCACCCGGGTGCGGCGCTCGTCACAGGGCCCGAGCTGCTGCCACGCAGGCTGGAGTCCGGAGTAAGTGTGCGCTCTGCCCCGCGGTGGGAGAGCTTCCGGTGAGACTCGCCAGCGGGTCCCGGGAACGCTGGGCCCTGCCTGCTGGAGGGATGGGGGGGAGGACCCAGCCCCACCAAACCCCGGGGGCCCCCAGGGACCTCCAGCGCTGATCTGAAATGTCCCCTGGAAGGAGAAGACGGAGCCTCCAGGAAGGCCGTCGCCAGAGGACGGGGGGCCTGGGGCGTGAGGGGAGCGTGAGGGGAGCCCTACGGGATGGCGAGGGATGGACGGACGGACGGACGCAGCCACAGCCTGGAGCCCGGCCGGCGAGTCCGTGAGCCGGGCCCCACGTGTGAGCAATTCCTGATCTGTTTGGGAGAAAAATTGTTAATTTTAAGTCACACCGTAACCTCTCCTGCCAAAACAAGTCTCCACTGGATTTTAACAAAAATTTCAGGGCCTTGTCCCATCGCGTTTCGCTCCGGTTTCTCCAAGGTGTTGAGGCGGACATTCGAGGAAACTCACGGGCGTCCGGCAGCGGCGCACTCGCGCGGGCGTCCCCGGCCGGTCAGGCGCAGCGCGTGGAGGGACCGACCGCCCGGCCACCCCTGCAGCATCCCGTCTGCCGCCTCCCTCCGCCGGTCCGGCGCCCGAGGACCCCTTCACGGGCGGGGGGTGGCCGTCACTGTCCGCTGGTTTTCCGTCTGTGTGTCCGTCTGTCTCTCGGAGTTCCAATGAGAACGCGTCGCGGCTGCACGGGAGCCGTCAGCCCACCCCCGCCTTCGGTGGGGAGCCGTGCTGGAGTGTCGCTCTGTCCGTCGTGCTGCCTCCTCCGCGGGGACGCCGGGCGCACCCCGAGCCCACCCCCAGGACTGGCTGCTGGAGCAGGAAGCCGCACCATCATCGGCTCGGAAGGACTCACAGGTTTCCAAGCATCTCCAGCACGTTGGAGGAAAGAGCCGTTCTTCTCACGGAGCCTCCTCTCTTTCCAGACTTGGTAAGTGTCTCACGTCTCTGGGTGGGTCGCCCGGGGCTCCAGGTCAGGTGAAATTCAGGTGACTAAGGGTGTCATCGACGTCTGCCCGGAAGGTTCCTGGCCGGCAGGCGTGTGGCTGTGACCCAACCCCAAGGCCGTCTCCCCGAGGTTGCAAATGACCCGCCTCTACCTTCTGGCCGCGCTGCAGAAGACGTCATCAGAGTCATCGTAATTATATCCCAGAAACGATCCATTCTCCGTTAAAATGTGTGTTGGGTGGTTGCATTCCTGGACGTCATTACTTTGTCATGGAAAATTCCCAGTATCCTGGTGCACGGGGAGAAGACCAGCCCGGCCCCAGGTCACGGCAAACGGGGACGTCTACGACCGTCCTTGGCTGTGACAGTGCCAGCGACCAGCCCACGGACAGCCCGTCTCATCCCCTCGGCACAAGGCCCGGGCGGGGTCCGCTTGGAGAGACGTGGGCCCAGCCAGAGAGCAGGGAGACGGACCGCAGAGCACTCGGGGCCTGGAGGGTGATCGCGATGCGTTCATCATGCCTCAGGGTCCCTTCCGAGCCGGAGGAGCCGTGGCAGCACTCAGCACTCACCTTGCAAAGCCTGGGGCCCTGATTTCCCGTCTGACTCCGCCCCACGACGTGAGCCCGTGGCTCAAGTCCCCCGCCCGCCTCAAGAGATCTGTACGGCGCCCACGCACCAATAACAATGGAGCGTTTGCCACGCGCTGGGCACTGCCGTGGGGGCCGTGGCCACACGGACACAGGACAGGCATGGCTCCTGCTCCTGGCTCAGAGCCGCAGCCAATGACTCCTTCCCGTGTCTGTAAGAAACCGTCACGTCCTTGAGTGGACTCTACGGGTTAATCTCGCAGAATTCCACGTCTCTCCTGAACGCGTGTTGCACACCCGCCAGCGGCCCCCACCCCTGCCAGCCCCACGGGCCTCCACTCGTGAGTGAGGCCACCGAGGCCGCAAGATCATCGCATCGAGGACCCAGCTTCCCGGCCGTCCCGTGGGCGCACAGCGGAATCTCCGTGCACACAGGTTTTCACCTCTCCTAACAACTCACTCTATAAAGACCGTGCCGGGCATGATCAGGAGTGAGGATGTGGTGTTAAGTCAGACGCAGAGGAGAGCTCTGAGTTCCCAAACGCGGCTCAGGGGAAAACCGCAGCGGGTCCGGGACAAGCACAGAGCAAGGTGACACTGATGAGAACGGATGACAGACCTCAGGAAGACCCACGCTCCGTCCCCGGCTGCAGGTGACACAGCCCGGCCTGGGGACTCCCCGGCCCGGCCTCCCCATCTCCCCTGCTCGGGCCGTCGGCCGGGCCACCACTTCCCAGGGCGCACACATAGACTCGCCGCAGCGTGGCCGGTGCCGCCTGGACTTGGGAGGTCCCGTTGCAGGATTGGTGGGGCCGCCGTCCACTCACACATCCAGTCACTGTTCTGTGTGCGGAACCCTCTGCGATCCCTGAGCAGTGGCAGCGTCCTGCCTTCCATGAGCTTGCAGCCTTGCTGGGGAGACGCAGACACCGAGCAGATTTTTAATCATATAGAATGTGCCAGAAGGCTGAGGACACCGGAGAGCCGTGTGGTGACCACAGGGAGGAGCTGGGGGACTCCCAGAGGCAGCAGAGGGGGGGGGCTGGGGTGATGGCTAAGGAGGGACCCCCAGAGGAGGGACCCCAGAGAGAGTCCCTCGGAGGGCCACACGAGGGCATGGCCAGGTCTGCGAGGAGGGCCCCTGGCCGCTGCGTCAGGAACAGGTGCAGAGGACAGGTGCGTGCGGGGGAGGGGCAGGCAGGTGGACGTCCTGCGAAGGCTTGGGGTCCAGGACTGTGTGGGGTGGGTCCTCCCGCATTCTCGGCCCATTGAATACGAGCCCGGGGAAGGGGTCAGGAAGACAGACCCCCCGGGCTTGTGACTGGCGGGGAGCAGACTGTGGCTCTGGAGATGTTGACAAAGTTCGGGCTGGGGCCCTTGAGACGCGGAGGAGATAGAGACGTCATCTATGAGGAAGAGGAGGGGGGGACGGCTTTGACCAGAAGAGTGAAGAGTCAGGAGTGGACCTGAGAACCCCGCCATGCCCGCGGGCACCGGGGGCTGGGGCGTCTGCAGGCGGGGACAGCGGCGGGGCTGGACACTGAGCTCCCCCACCGAGCTCCCACCTCCCCCTCTGGGAATCGGGGATGACAAGTCCCCCTGCAGAGTCCCTGGCTCTCCTGGCACCACGAGGGAGCAGTTGGAGCGCTGGCCGGCCACGTGGGCGTCACGGCCGTCGGAGGCCCCGCGATCACTCTGGGGCCCTTGGGGTTCTGCTCAAGAACCGCTCTGTGGCTGTCCCTGGAATACGGGACGCCCTGTGGGCTTCTGACTCTTGACCAGGTGACACTTGCTTCAGCCTCGGCTTGTTTGGGGAATGAGCTCATAGTGCGGTTGTGAACACGTGTGGGTTAAATAGCAGGAAATGAAGTTATTTTTATTGTTTCAATGTAAAGGCTGACTTTTTCTGGTGCTAACGCTCCGCGGTTTTCCTTGTGTCCGGCGCTCAGGCTGGAGGACGCAGTACGTGTCTTTAACCGAAGTGGGCATTCGGTGCTCTTTCCCTGTCCCGTCCCCCAGAGGCACCTCAACCTTGCAGACACAGGAAAGGGTAAGGGACCTGGCAGCCATGTGGCCTCCAGCGCAGAGAATCGCCTCCCTTCTCCTGGTCCTGCCTCTGGAGCCACGGGCAGCCGTGGGCCCGGGTAGGAGCAGACCACAGGGTGACGCCCTCCTACGCTTGTCTCCTGTGAGCACCACGTGGAATTAATCCTCTGCAACGTGGCCATCTCGGGGGACGCCTCTCCCTGTCTCCTCCCTCACCTCCAGTGACAGGGACCAGAGTCTGTGCAAGATGCGCCCTGCCCGGTGGACACGCCTGCCCTCCCCTTGCCTTTGTCAATCATCCCACAGAGTCCCCTCTACGTGACGAGAAAACTGCGGTCCCGGCCTGCGTTGTCACTGCCTTAAAGGAAGAAAACAATGTGGGGCAAGAACAGGACTAAAACTCAACCGTTCTGGAACATTCTGGAACATTCCAGACCACGGCCACAGCCTCTTCCGCTGCAGAGATCTTCCGAGTCCCCGAAGCCCGTGTTCTACCAGCATCCCCCAGCCCCGTGGCCCGCAGAGCAGCCAAGGACACAGCCGAGGGCCGCTCCTTTTCCTTTTAAACGGTTTTATTAGGAGACAACCATGGAGTCCCCTCCAGTCACAGAAAACAGCACGGAGAAACCCCGTGTGCCCCTTACCCAGCTCCCCCAGGAGCGACACCCTGCAGAGCCGCAGTGCGAGACCACGACGGGGCATAGAGCCTCCTGCCCCCCGGCCCCGCCTGCTGCCCTTTCGTGCCCACACCCACCGCCGTCCACCCTGAACCCCTGGGGCCACGACCCCGTTCTCCGCATCACAGCGGATGTGGGGGCGGGGACCAGGAGGGACTTCAGCGGCCCCTGACCGCCCGGGACTGTGCTGTGAGGTCTGGGGTCAGCAGACACCCACCGCGAGGTCAAATGCCCGCGCGTGGGACGTTTCGTCCAGGGTGGAGGCCGCGCCGGGTGGAAGGTGACGCCACGGCTCCCGTGACTCCCAGGGACGGACGAGGGCTGCTCTCGACACCCACGGCTAATTAGCTCATTGGTCTGATGAGATATTCCTCCTTGTCTTGTTTCTTCTTTTTCTTCCGGTCCCTCTGCTGAGAGTATCGCAAATGTCCTTGTCGATAGGAGGTGAACCGAGGCGTGGGCCCCGCCCGTCCATCAGCCGGACGCCGTCGCCGTGTCCCTGAGAGCCGCTCACCGCGCGTGGCAAGCGCCGCCGCCGGCTGAGGACTGTCCCTCCCTCCTAAGCCTTGTTCTCGATGTCCCTGTCACTTCATTGACGACATGGGGTGGGAGGCACGGCTGCGTCGGCCCCTTCCCAGAGCCCAGGCCAGCGTGGGAAGGTCCGAGCGGCCGTCCATCTCCTGCCCGCTCGAAGCGTTTGGGGCTCGGCTTTCAGGGGACATGGTCTCGTGTTCGGGCGTCAGATTTATTACGGAAGAAGATCCCGTTCATCCTTTTCTGGGTCAGCCCAGTCGGCTCCTTCCACGTGGGACTTAACCTCCGAGGCTCCGCCGACACGGGCACCCGCTGGTGTAGGGCAGGACGTCCTGTGCCACGGACCCCAGGACGGTCCCGCTGCTGTCTGTCCCGCTGCTGTCTGTCCGGGACTTAGCGGAACTCTTTATGACAGCTGCCGTACGGGTCAGGGCTCTTCTGAGAACACAGCCGCAGACCAGTAGAGGATTAGACAGGTGGACAGACAGATGGACAGACAGAAAGATAGATGAACAGATGGACAGACAACCAGTCAGAGGTGCAGATGGATAGATAGATGGAAGATGGACAGACAACACAGACGGACAGACAGACAGATGATAGAAGGATGAACAGACAGATGGATAGACAGACAGACAGACAGATACATAGAGGCCTTTGCTAGTTATGAAGGAAGGACTGGCCCCCTCCGTCTCGGCGCTCCCCGAGTCTGCCGTCCGCAAGCAGGAGGCTCGGGGCAGCCGGTGGAGCCCCCGCAGCCGAGTCCGGGGTGTGATCAGGGAGTCCAGTCCGGTAGAAGCCCCAGGCCGGGACCCACGAGTGGGAGCAAAGGGGAAATCCCACGTCCTGTCGCCCTCCGTTCTTCCACCCCAGCCCTTCGGGGGGATGAGCCCACGTGCCCTGGGGACAGCACCTGATCCAAACGCTCATCCCCCCGGAGAGACCCTCATCGGCGCCCGTGACCAGCCAGGCTGACCCTCACACTGACCACACGGCTCTCCCCTCAGCTCAGGTCCAAGGTTGGAGCTCCACAGCCATCCACACCCCTGCCCCACAGAGGGGATGGGGCCCCTGAGGGAGCTGGCTTCGGGCAGCTCAGGAGGAGGGTCCCTGGGCCTGCGGTGGGGTCCGGACAAGGCAGTGCAGGAGGACGGGTGGAGGCCGAGGGGAGCGGGAGCCTCCGTCGGGAGCGGACTGGGACCATGCAGGAGGGACACTGGGCCAGTTCGTCAGGGGCCGGTTCCCAGAATCCCGTGTCATCTTCGGCCGAGGACATTTTTAGTGAAGTCATTTCTAGATCAGAGTTCCGTTTGCAGGCACCTGGACTCCAAGAAGCCCAGCCACCCCGGCACGAGTGAAACCGCGGCCCCCGTTCTGAGGCGCCTCTCAGAGGAACGACGCTGTTGACGCCGGGGCCCAGGGAGGCCGCAGGGGTGAAGATCGTCCTTGGCGTCCTGGAGGGACAGGGCGGGAATGTGGGTCGCAGGCAGGTCCCGGGGAGAAGCAGGCAGAGGTGTGTTGGTGCCGCCCGCACACCTGTGTGTCCTGCCCCGGCCTGGCCTTGGCTGCCAGGGACCATGGTCTCCGCACCCGGAGCCGGGCTCGCAGGACACAGAACCCGAAGACAAACTGGTGGGCACCTCTGGGAGGCCAGCTGGAGCCACTGCCTACACCCCGAGCCGGACCTCTGCCCGTGAGTCCCTCCTTACGACCCCAGCCCAGCGTTGGCAACTCGGCGGCCCGCGGCCCGAGGAGGAACAGCCTGACTCCGCACAGCCAGCGGCCAATCCGGGGACAAGTGACAGACAGCGAACTTGTAGCCCGAGAGCTCAGCAGGAAGAAGGGGTTGGGAGCCCATGCCGAATGGCCACGTGGGCGCAGAGCCGCCCCATCTCAGAAGGGCCTCGTGGAAGGAAACCATGACCACTGGGTGAGGCTCGCTCAGGCTCACGGTGACCAAGGTGTCGGCCTCCGTGTGTGAGCTGAGACTGAGGGGGCTTCACGGTGGCACATGGGGCAGCACCCGGGGACGGCCGGGGGCATGAGGAGACAGCTCCGTCCACCCTAATGAAGCTTCGGGCGGGGCAGGCCCCCACAGGAAGCAGAATGTCGGCCTTCACCCCTCGGACGTGACCTTTTCCAACAGAACAGGCTCGAGGACAACACCCGCCGTCTGAACGGGCAAAGCCGGGAGCACGGTCCGTCTGTCCTTTCACAAACTGCTGGATGGTTTCCTCACATTTGCCTGGTTCTGTGTATCCTAAGTGAGATTATTAGGACAGACTAAGTCAGAAATTGTCACAAAACGCGTGCGTCATCCAACCCCTGCCGTGGGTTAAGCGGTCATTCCGACATGAGCCCGATCAGCAACGGCGACGCTGACTTAGTCACAGCTTGTCGTGAAAAGCGCCATGTTAGGAGGAACCAAGCAAGACTCACAACCAAGGCCCTGGGACAGCGAGGTGCCCGGAGCTCCGGGGACAGGCTGGGGGTCAGGGGATGCCTCCGGGGTCCCACCGTGCGCTTGCCCAGGTCAGGAGCCCCAAGTCTCATGCAAGGTCGAAGCCCGTCCCATCTCTGGGAGCAGGGCCACCCCAGGAACCGCCAGACCCAGAGGACTCGGGCCCCTGCTTGTGCGTGCAGAACCCTGGGCGTCTTCAGTCTGCACGAGCCGATTTCTACACGGAACACCACAGCCTCCGTGTCACGGCTGCTCCGCTCCCCGCTCCTGTGGGAGGAGGATTCACGTCCACCCGTCCCCGGGGAACCGACCCGGCTGCTCCGGCGCGGCGGTGGGGCCCTGCGCCGTGGGGCCGGGCCTCTCTCCACCACGGGGCAGTGTTTCCACACAAGGGCCGCCCCTTGAACAGATGGGGGGAACCCCGCGGTGCTCCTCTGGGGCTGGCATGTCCCGTAGCATGGAGTGGATGCGGGCGGGGGTTTGTGGCAGCCGCACAGCTGAGAACCGCCCCGTGAGGGCTGGGAGGGCAAGCTGCGGCCTGCGAGCGGGACCCGGTGTCCTCGAGGAGGGTCTGCGCCATCCTGCGCATCATCCCCGCCCCTCCCACGGAGACGCGCTTCCGTGGCACCTTCAGCAGCCACACGGGACCCAAGGAAACGAGCCCGGGGCCACGTCGTGGGCAGAGCTTTGTCACGTGGCCGGCCGTGTGACCTGGGAGTCGGGCTCTTCCTGGGCTTAAGTACGGATGAGCGTTGACTTAAGACTCGGTGTCAAAAACAGACCACAGCGTCCAGCTCCTGGCTTTAGGAGCCCATGCAGACAGTGGGGACACGCGGGTCTCCACACGTCCTCCGAGTCCTGCCATGGGGTCTGGCGAGCGATAATCACGTTGGAGTACTCACATGGACTCAGAGCTCCTCTCTCTGCTCCGAAAGCCCTGTCCTTGCCGAGAGAGCACCCCCGTCCGCACTGTCCACACGGACGCGTCCCACTTTCTCCCGGGGTTTCTGCGGCCCCAGAAGAACGCATTTTAATATGAGTGTCGTTTATGGGCAACACGATGACGTCCATCCCTGGAACACTGACTCTAAACTCGGTGACCATCGGCTCTCACAACCCCTCTCATCGCCCGTGCCCTGCACATTCTGCTCAGGGGTCTGATGAGGCCGGGGGAAACGCATCCGTCGGGCGTTGCCATGGTAACGGTGGGTAACAAGTGACCCGCAAGCGCAGAGACGGTTCTCTAGGAAGCACTTAGTCTCGCGCCCATGAGGCTCCAGGACGACTGGGTGTGGGCAGCTCCGGGCTCTGCCTGTCGAGGACACTCCCTGCCGACCCAGGGCTGGACTCAGGTGTGTTCCTTGAGGGCCGATGCCGAGGCCCTGGCGGCAGGGGCAGGACCGCTGAGGGCCCGACCGGGGATCTCAGGCCGCCCAAGCGCACTGGCTCCCCCGCCGACACTCGGTGGGCACCGGCGGTCACAGGACTGGGCCCGGGTCCCTGAGACGGAGGAACACGTGCCGGCCTCAGCAGCACAATGGCAGGTCAGAGACCCGGGTCCAGAGCAGCTGTGCAGGGAGGCTGAGGCTAGAGGAGCCGCGGGGTCCGACTCCGCGTCACACACGGTGTGCGTGTGTGGCTGTCTCCGGTGGGCGCCGACGCTGAGGCTCGTGACCTGCTGTGACCTGCAGAACACACCGGCCCACTCGTGTCTGCACCTCCAAAGCCAGAAGGCCGTGCTCCTGCAACAGAATCGCGATGGGCGCCTGGCTGGCTCCGGACCTCGGGGGGGTGCGTTCGAGCCCCAGGCCGGGAGAAGAGATTACTGAAAAATATAATCTTTTTAAAACCCCCCATGGAAACCTTTATCTTGGGCAGTGCTGACCAAACAGATCTGTTTTCCAACGTGCACAACAATGTCGAGATGTTAAAAACCACCTACGCGCTATCCGCGGCGTCACTACGACTGTTTCCATCTATAAATCACGTTGTTCTCAGATCGTTGGACTCCAAGCAGAGTTACAGTTAGCGTCGTTGGGAGAAAATAGCTCAAAATCAACGACCGGACGTGGAAATATTCCGGCAGAAATAAATAGGGTGTCGGTCCCTCCGCGACGAGCAGCAAGAGCCAGAGCAGCGCCCCAGGCTCCCAGCACCCGTTCCCGTGCGGCTGGGAAGCACGTCTGTCGTTCAAAAGTGCCCGATGCTGTCATTGGACCGGGTGCGCGTCCCCCCCGCACACCGACCGCCGCCTTTATCGTCCCTAACGAGGGCCGTCTCAGAAATCAGCTGCTCTGCTCTTTAATTGCAGTCGGGAAATGAAGGTCTGAGCTCAATTATTCTAAACCGAAAACAGACAATTTTGGTGTGAATCCTTCAGTGTTTAATTGGACCGTATCTGGCAACCCCGTGGGGAAGGTCGACTCCATTAGCTCCCAGGGACACCCGTGCCCGCCAGCTCGCCGAGCCACTCGCCCTACACGGGCCCTCCCAGAGCCGCGGCCCCTTCCTACACTTTACTTACACTTTCTCGGTCAGTGACTCATTGTTTTTCCTCGGATGCTTTTCGAAGGTAGCTTGTATGGCTGTGAAGGTACGGGTTTGATGACCTAGTTATATCCTTTATTCTACTTCTAAAAATTCAGTTATTCGATTGTTTCTAATAATTGTCCCTGCACCACCAAAACCATCCCGCAGGCTTCCAAGGGCCTCCCGCCTCCGGTTCTCCAAGACCCCCACCCCCACCCCGCAGAGGAGCAGAAGCCACACTCCGAACCCCGATCCCATGTCGGCTGCTTGGGTTTCCTCGTCCTCGGATGAAGTCGGGGGCCTCGCACAAGCTAGCAAGGGTTGGTCTCTCAGAGAATTGCTTTCTGCACGGTGTGGGGACCCCGTCGTGGGCTCTGACCCAGCCGGGCCGTGGGCAGGAGAGGGAGGTCTCTGCGCTGTCCCCCCAGCCAGGCCGACGGGGTGAGCCCCTCCCGTGGCACCTGCCGGGCTCCGTGGACAGGCGGGACATCTCCAGCAGACAGAGGTGATGAGACAACAGCTTTGCCCTCCAGACGTGTTGCTGCTGGTTTTGCTTCTGTCTCTGGTTTCCCGTTCGGGAACAGAGTCCCAGCTTCTGCGCCCCCCTGTGCGCAGACGGCCCGCCTGTGACTCGGCGCCGTGGCTCTCGAGCGACGGGAAAACCGGTCAACCGCAGG
Source organism: Mustela nigripes (assembly GCF_022355385.1). Lineage (NCBI taxonomy): Eukaryota > Metazoa > Chordata > Mammalia > Carnivora > Mustelidae > Mustela > Mustela nigripes. Next base: position 1,175,675 of record NC_081562.1, on the reverse strand, counting down.
GAAGGCGCAGGGAAGCAGGCAGACGAACGGGAACGTCCGTGACAAGACGCGACAGAGATGGGGAGGAAGACTGTGCCTCCACACAGACTGAGTCTCAGTGTCGCCTCGGCCCCGCGTCACATGACTTATTCTCTCCCGTGTGACCGCCCATTTTCTGTTCATACCATGTCACTTTGCAATTTACCTGTCACATAAAAGAAGAGAGTCCCCAGCCTCTGATTCTTGGGTTGGGGGAGGGGCTCAGGGTCCTTTAATCCTCGGGGTTTGGGATTCGACCTGACAACTCTCACCCGTCTTTTCCTTTACGACCGTGTGGTTGGGCCCCTTTCAAACCCCCCTGACCCTGCCCACCAAGCTCCGCCCAGGGGACCGGGCAGGGTCCCGCCCAGGGAAGGAGCAGCCGGGGTACATCTCCCTTGTCCCCTCCAGACGGCAGGCACAGATGGGAAGGAGCCTCTGGGGACAACGAACTTGCAGCAGGCTGGAGAGGATGAGGAGGGCTCCCGACAAGCCGCTATCCAGAAAGGACGTGCGTGGGGACGTCAGTGAACGGGGGCGGACGGCGGACGGCGGTGAACGGGGGCGGACGGCGGACGGCGGACGGCCCCCCAGAGTCGGCTTCACTCGGCGCCGTCCAAGAGCCCAGGACCCCGACGAGCTCCGGGAGGGTCGGCTCGTTCTGCGGACGGCGGGTCCTGCCCCACGCTCGGCCTGGGGGGCATCGCAGGCCCGGACACACCACGCTCGGGCTGTGGGAGCCGCTGGCCCTGCCGGGCCTGGCACGGCAGCACCGAAGACTTCGGCCTCCGTCCGGGCGGTTAAAGCACAAAGCCCAGCACCGCTGGCCCAGCAGCCCGCACCACGAGCCGTCCGCGAGCCCCCATGGGAAGACAAGTCCCAGGAGAGGCTCCGCAGGCGTCCTCACTCCCGCCCGCATGCCCGCCCGAGTGTCCCCAGCACCGTCCTGGGGCAGGAGCACAGCGTCGCCCACGGCAGACGAACCGTGGGAGGCACTGCAGCCCGGGTCTCTTAGCTCGTGCCCCGGGTCCTTCCCCGTCCCCAGGCAGCTCGCCCCCTCCTGCTCCCTCTAACTTCTCACGGCCCTACCCCTTTCTATTCGGGTCTGAATTCGCCCGAAACCGCTCCCAGAAGTGGGATCATGTGGGGACCTGCTTCCTCTTCCCCCACACGGCGGGTCTGGACTCCCCCCAGTATCCAGTGTGGGGTCCCTTCCCCCATAACTGCAGGGGAACCCGCCTCACTTTCTTGAAGTTTGAAGCGCACACACTCGCGGCCATCACCGCCCCCCGCCATCGCCCCCATGACCTGGTGGAACTCGTATGCATGCCGGAGCCACACCCCCTCTTGCTCCTCTTGCCGTCGAGTGGGCAGCGTCCCCCTTCCCACTTGACTTGCGTGGGTCCCACCCTGAGACCCCTGTCGGGCTGTGCTCGGCCGCCTGCAAGACCGGGGTGTGGACAGAGCCGCGGCATGCACCTGCTGAGTCGGCCCACGTAGGGTCAGCCTTCGGGTCCTGGAACCCAGTGTGACAGTCCCCGTCATGGAGGAATGTCTAACCCGTTGGTAAACACCGTAGCTACAGCTCACAGTTTTCCGTGGAAGACATCATCCATATTTTGGCGACACCGGGGATGTGCAACCCTCCCACCAAGATCAAACTTCAATCCACGGACTCTGAATTTTTCCCATGGCCAAAGTTGGGAGAATTGATCTCCAGCCATTCTGGAAGAATTCATCAATCGAAACACACCATGATCCAAGGGTAGACGGAGCCCTTCCCCATGGCCTGGGTTCGTGTCCCCTACAAGCTCTGCAAACGCTGCGAGCAGTTTACAGAGGGGCATTCTCTCACGGGGCGAGCTTTCCAGAGATTCTTGCCCCTAACGCCCAACTCTGGCCGGCACACCCGGGCCGATGGCCTGGAAGAACCCAAGGTCATGCAAAGGACAATGCATTCCAAGCGGTTCCAAGCAGGGCACAGAAATGGTCGTTCCCCTGAGCTATTCGCAAAGATGCCAACGTCATCTTCACGTTGGAGGGGTCGGTGTGGACCTGCCAATGCCATACCCTGCATGGACTTGAAGGCAATATCTCAGCGTGGACGTGGCCACCGTCGGGTGTAAAACAGCCTTTGCGGTGGCCTGCGTGGGGCGTCCCTCGTGGCACGGACAAGCATGTACGCCAGTCAGAGGAGAGCAGTGGGGCAGCTCACGGACCAAGCGCAGATCAGTCCACTCACTTAACAAAATTATCCTGGGGTGACCACGTGCTCCGGGAATTTCTCATCGTGGAAATGTTTGTATAAACCCTTAAATTCTTTTTTAAGTTCCAAGGAGTGCTCTGTGCTAGCTACCCACATTTATTTATTTATGGCTCAGAAATTGTTTCTGGTCTGAACACCTCCCTGGGGCAGGCCAGTGGCCCACGCCGCATCCCGGGGCTGAGCTCCGTGGCCTGCCTCATCCATGATGTTTAAATCGCTTCTAAATTGCTTCATTTATTAAATATTTGTCATGAGAACAGAAAATAGGATAATTCATTTTAGTGGGAGGGCTTTTTCTGTTCCTAGAAACTCTGCAGAAAAACAGCCCATCGTCTGTGGGCCTCCTGATGGTCCGGAGGGGAAAGGAGCTCTCTTCGCTCTCCCGACACGCCCGGAGAAAAGAGGTCGCAGGAAGCATAATTGTTTGTTAACGAGCGGACCCGGGGCTGCCGACCTCGAGGGGAGCCCGAGGCAGGGGCTGCACGGCGGCCTGACGCCCTCAGGACGCATGTCCGGCTGCAGTCATCCGCCCGCATTTATGAGGCAGCCGAGGGGCTGCGTGCCGTTTGGGGGCACCTATTACCACATGAGGTCCCCGGGGGCCCACGTGTCCCCTCCAGGGAGCACATGTAACCGAGCGGCCGGCGCTTCCTTGCCGCACCCAGCCCTGAACGTGGGATCCGTTGCCGTGCGTCGGCAGCCTTCATCAGTCCGGGAAAGAAAAACTGTCTGTGGTGAAATCATAGAAAACGCATGTGTTGGGTCTCTGTCCCGCGCCGCCCCCGGTCCTGGCAGGGGCTCCTGAAACCCCACTAACCTCCTGGGAGCCTAGAGTGTCTACTGTTCTGATGAGGCGACTCTGGGTGGGCTCCTGGGTGGGGACGGGTCACCAGAGAGATGGAGCTGTGATCCCAAGCTGGGGTTCTCACCCTGCTCCCCATTCTCCGGGGGGGGTTGCTGGGGAGTCAGTGGACACCTGGTCACGCCCTCGTGATTAAGCCTCCATAAAAACCCCAAATGCGTGGGGTTCCGAGAACCTGTAGGTTGGGGAGCACGTCCAGGGGCCAGGAGGTGACGCACCACGGCTCCGGGGGACAGAAGCTCTTGTGCTCGGGGTCCCCCCAGCACCCACCCTGCACCCACCCGGCCATGGACAGAGACAGGAGAGAAGCTGTGGGCCCAGCTGCATCCGTGGCCTTCATCACATCCTCCGCTAAGCGATAAGTGGAGGAACGGGAGTCAGCGCTCCCCCGAGTTCTGCGAGCTGTTCTAGCAGGCGAGAAGGTTCCAGAAGGGGCTCCTGGGGATCAAACCTGGACCCATGTCGGACAGAGGCTGTGGGTAACCCGGGGACGGGCCCCACTTGGGGGCTGCCTCTCGAGTGGGGGGCAGTCTGTGGGACGGAGCCCCTCCCTGTGGGCTGGGACGCTCCGGGCAGGTGGGGTGAGAAGTGTGTTCAGCTGAGGACACGCCGCGGGGTCCCAGAATTGCCTGGCTGGGACCCCCCATACCTAGTGTGTCACTGTGAGACAGCATCGGGGTGAACGGGAGGAGCACAGAGCCTTCCTGCGGCACCTGCGTCTTCCACCAACAACCCAGCGGCACATGGTTTGTGACCGTTGACCCTGACTGTCGTTTCAGACTCAAACAGGTGCACAAGCCCGGCGAGTGTGGAGGGGGGACGGCCACAGGCGCAGTCGGCGAGGCGGCGCCCCGATGGGGCCGGGCGGTGCCCGCACCGAGACGCTCGTTCTCCAGAGACGCTGGAATGACCACGTGTAGGAGCATCTACGTAGATGTCGCGGGACGGTCACATGTGCAGGCATGACGCACAAACGTTCAGATGACAAAAAGGTCAACTAACAAAAGTTGGGGGTTTTTTCCCCAAAATACAATTCACATGGCATAAAATTTACCCTCTTAAAAAATGGGGCACCTGGGTGGCTCAGTGGGTTAAGCCGCTGCCTTCAGCTCGGGTCATGATCTCAGGGTCCTGGGATCGAGCCCCGCATCGGGCTCTCTGCTCAGCGGGGAGCCTGCTTCCTCCTCTCTCTCTGCCTGCCTCTCTGCCTGCTTGGGATCTCTGTCTGTCAAGTAAATAAATAAAATATTTGAATTTAAAAAGTGTGTAGTTCAGTGGTTTTTAGTTTTCATGACGACTGTTTTGTAATAAGTTAAAAAATGGGGAAGTTTGAGTTTTCCAACTTTGTTCTTTGTGAGGACAGATGGACTCCTCTGATCTCTTGAATTGTCACAGGAATTCTAGAATCGGGGGGTCTGTTTCTTCAGGGTGGGCAGCCAAGGCTCAGGAATTTCCTGGAATCTGTACCCTGATTAGGGGGCTTTAGTCTCATTGATTCTCTTCGACGTGTTTTATTCTCTGTTCCATGTATTTCCTTTTTAATATGGTTTTCCTCTTTCTGCTCACTCTGGCTACAACCTAATTGCGAGCGGAAGGTTGGGTTTGACTGGAGGCCCGTCTCTGTTCTCCTGCAGGTGCTTGCAGACGTGAGTCTCCCTCCGGACGCCGCCGCAGCGTTCGGGTCTCAGCTGCCTCAAACAAAGGGACGACTGCGTCCCACACCTCAGCGCTGGGTGTCTGCTTGCATTCGGCCTGAATGTGTTCTGATTTCCATGGGATTTCTTCCTGAAGCCATCAGTTATTTGGGAAAGTGTTAATTTCCACACATTTGTGAATTTGCTGAATTTCCCGGTCTTGGTGATGTCTAGTTTTGTTCTGCGGTGGTTGGAGAACTCACGTCACGGGATGCCAGCTTCCCCCACTGTGCTGAGGCTTGTTTCGTGGCCCTGAATGCGGTGAGCCTCGAAGAATGCTCCCTGGACTCTTGCAAGAGTTGGTCAAGACTCCACACCTGCGTGGTGCTCTGTGGTGTCTACTAGACCTGCTCTGTGTATGCAGGTGCCCAAGACTTCTGTTTCCAGTGACTCGTTCCTCTTCCGACAGCGGGGCGTTGACATCTGCCGCTGCTCCCAGTGAACGGCCCGTGTCTTCTGCACATCTTCGCTTCATGGGCTTTGGGGCCTTTTTCAGGTGCGTGTGTGTCAGCAACTGTTACCCCTCCGTGCGCTCACTCCTTCAGGCTGACAAGATGCTCTTCTCTATGTCTTGAAACAGACTTCCCTTTCACGTCTGCTTTGATCCAAAGATAGTCCAGCTGTCCTGGCTCCTGACGGCACCGGTGGTGCTGATTCTCTCTTCCTGCCTTCAGTCGATTTCTTTCCTCTGCCTACAAAGCGTGTCTCCTGTAGACAGAGTTTCCGCGTTGTTATTTGCTGTCTGCGTGTATAAGGCAGGATTTGTTCCTTTGGTGGTGTCACCTCTTGTGTTAAGTATTTCTAGCAACCATTTTAATTTCCTCGTCATCTCTCACTCTGTTGTTCTAAGTTATTTTCCTAGTTGTCGCCCTGAGGATCACCGTACCTATGCTGACTTGTGTGAATCTAGTTCAGAATGACACCAGTTTAATTTCAGTGGAATTAAGAAGTCTTTGCTTCTGTAAGCCGCCTTCCCTCCTGCGCCTCGGCGTTTCTCTCGTCGTGCGGATTACATTACATCGCTATCACTGACGACCCATCAGAGAACATCTCCAGCATTGCTGCATGTGGCTGTCTTGTGAGCAGCCTAAAGAAAAAAAAAGAGTTACAAACCGAGAAATTACATTTATACTGTCCTTTCTATTTATCTACGTATTGCCTTTGCTGTAGCTCTTTATTGCTTCGTGTGGAATGAGTCACCGTCTAGTGACCTTTCATTTCAGCGTGAAGACCTCCCTTCAGTGTTTATTTTAGGAACATTTTTGTGGGGATTGTCTGGTAGCAATGACCTCCCTCAGTTCTGTTCTGCTTTTTATTAATCCATAATGACTTAATTTCCCCCTTATTCTTGTGGGATGATTTTGCAATGAAATTTGTGGTTGAGTTTTGTTCTTTCAGCCCTTTGAGGATGTCATGCGACGGCCTTCTGGCCTTCCTGGCTTCTGATGCAGGGTCAGCAAAGCTTCCACTGAGGGTCTCTGACACATTAGGGGTCCCCCTCACCTACTGTTTCCAACATTCTCTCTTTGCGACTTCTGAAAGTTTGATGATGATGTTTCTTAGTGTGGATCTCTTTGAGTTTATCTGCACCGGAGTTTTCTGAGTTTCTTTGTTCTGTAGAGTGATGTTTTTCATCAAATTGGAGATGTCTTCAGTCATTATTTCTTCCAATATTCTCTCCAACCCTTCATCCCACCCTCTCTCTGTGGGGACTCCCATTACGCATACGCTGATCTGCTTAGTGGTGCGCCGAACACCTCCGAGTCTTCGTTTATTTCTCTTTATTCATTTTACCTTTTTTCCCTCCGACTGGATTTTCTCAGTTGACCACTTCCTCTGCTTGCTCAACAATGCCCTCAGCCCTCGGTGAATGTTTCGCTCCAGGTGTTGTATTTTCAACTCTAGAAATTGCTTCCGGTTCTTTTTTTATAACTTCAGCACCTATATTGGTATTGTCCATTTGGTGAGACGGTTCTATACTTACGTTTAGTTTACAGATATAATCACTTTTGTTCTTTGAACATACTTAAGGGAGCTGACTTAAAGTTTCTGTCTGCTAGAGCCAATGTCTGGACTTCCCCAGGGACTATTTCTAGTGATTGCTTTTCCCCTGTGCATGGGCCGTTCTTCTTATTGATTTGCACGCCTCATAATTCTTGCTGAAGACTGAACATTTTGAAGTCTATAATGTGGCAACTCTGGAAGTTGGATTCTTCCCCTCCCCGGGGCTGGCTGCCATTGTTGTCCATTTCTATTGTTGCTGTTGTCACTGTTGACTCTGTGACTTTTCTTAATGAATTCTCTAGAATCTGTACTCTCTGTGATGCTTGGCCACTAAAGTCTATGCTTGGTTAGCTTAGTGATCAGCTAATGACTGGACAGATATTTCGTAGATGATTTGAATCTGTAAGCCTCCCAGTCCTTTCCAAAGGGCGCCATATGCATGTTGGGGCCTGCCTGCAACGCTCAGCCGGACAGTAGACAACTCTGTCTTCGCCTTCACTTCCTGCACATGCAAAGTCTCAAGACCAGTCAGAAGTGGAAGCTTAGAGCCTTCTCAGGTCTTTCCTGGGCATGTACACAGCCCCATGAATGCAGGTACTTTCTAGCTTCCCAGAGATATGTCAGAGGTTTCTGAAACCCTGGTGGACATCCCATGCCCTAGATTTTCCTTTTAAGTTTTTCAATTACCCTAATGCTTGCCTCAACTGTTATCCACCAACTCACATAGCTGCAAAGTTAAACAGCTTCCTACAATTGTTTTTGACAAACACTTCCAGGGAAAAAGGCTTTTTGCATTGTGCAAGCGCTGAGTCAGGTTAAATAAAGAAAACTTTGCATCTGGAGTCCTCCAGATGGGTCAAATCATGACAGTTCAGTTCTGCCTAACCCTGTTCTGCCCCTTCTGGTGAGTGCTGCTTTTCTGGGTTTCCCTGCAGTAGGAGGCTGTTGTTACTGTGCAGGTGACTGCGGAGTTGCGGAAAGGAGTGTGAGAATCGGCAGGGAAAATGCTTTAAAGCTTACTGCTCTGGCAGAGATTCAGCTATTTTTAGTGAATCATGTTTTCAAAATTGCTGCAAATATTTGGTTCCTTTCCAGGTTGTGAAAAACTTGATTCTGATCATCTTCACAGTATTCTCATTGCTTTAAAGAAGAGAGAATTTTGGAGGTCCATACTCTACCACTTTCACTGACGTCACTCAGCCTGAGTTTTATTATCCCTGCCTTGTCAAGGGTGAGGGTCCATCTCAAAGAGAGATCAAACCAAGTGTGCGTGAGCAACCTGAGTCTCAAGCTTGAGTGAGCCTCGGGGATCATCCCCTTCTCCGCACAACCGAAATGGCCTATCTCAAGGGTCTCCCCCGCTAGCTGTATCTCCCACGATCTCCCAGGGGTCTTCCTTCTCCTCCCCTTGCATTGCAGTAAATGACACGAGTAAGAAGTGAATCCCTGTGATACAGCCTAGAGAACAATCTTCTAAAGAGGCTGAAGCAGAACTCGAGCACGCTAGCACCCTAATCTCACACGCCCACCCTCCAGAACTGTGAGGAATACATCCCCATTTTATAAACAACCATCCAGACTGTGGTATGTTGTTACAGAAGCCCAAACTGAGTAACAGGGGGTAGATTAAATGCAACCTGCCCTATAGATTTTGGATTTGCCATTCTTCACAATCACTGAGCCAATTCTTGGAAACAAATCTCTTTTATATATAAATATCCTATGGGTTCTGCTCCCCTGGAGAGCCCTGAGACGTTGGATATGATGAACTCTGTCGTAGATCTATCTCTCAGACCACCACTGGACTCACTCGAGTAATGGAGGTGAAGTCTTTGCAAATACCAAGGAATGATCCGGAAGGGAGGGGTGATTTTCCTCATTTAGGGTTTGACTGCTTTCTGGCTCTCCCCACCATAAAGAAGCATGTGTGTTCACAGAAAAAAAAATGCAGTAGGAACTATAATTGCAACTGAAAATCCCTGCTTCTAGAAAACTCTGTATGTGCAGGTAAACAGCCCAGAGTCAGAAATACCAAACTTGCAGCATTGTGGAAATGCAGATCAAAGCAACAATGAGACACTACTATGCTCCCGTCAGAGTGACCAAAATCCAGAGCACTGACGACACAAATGCTGGCACAGACACGGAGCAGCAGGAGGGGTCCTTCCCGGTCAGTGGGAAGGCAAAATGGTGCAACCACCTTGGAGGACAGTTTCTTACAAAGTCAAACCTACTCGGACTCTAGGATTCAGCAGTTGCACTCCCTGGCATTTACGCAAAGAAGTTGAAAACCTGTGTCCACACAAAGACCTGGCCGCGGGTGTTTGCAGCTGCTTTATTCATAATTGCCAACATTTGAAAGCAACCGAGACGCCCTTCGGTAGGTGAGTTGAGAGATAAATTGTGGTCCGTCCAGACAATGGAATATTATTCAGTGCTGAAAAGAAGTGAGCTTTCAAACCATGCAAAGACGTGGCGGGGGAAAAAAAGCCCTCCTAAATGCACATCACTAAAAGTTTACACACAGCACGATTCCAGCACTGTGACACTCTGGAAAAGGTAAAACCATGGAGGTTTTACCATGGAGGTAAAACCAGGACCAGTAGTTGCCAAGGGTCCGTGGGGAGGGAAGAATGGAGGGAGAGCAAGTGCACAGCGATGGGGGCGGGTGGCAGAGGGAGAAGGAGAGAGACTCTCCACCAGGCTCCATGCCCAGCGTGGACCCAGCGTGTGGCTCCAGCCCACGGCCGTGAGATCATGACCTGAGCTGAAATCTAGAGTCTGATGCTAAAGCTGACGGAGCCCCCCACTCCCCCGACGCCCCAGGTACACAGAGGACTTTTAAGGCAATGAAACTGCTCTGCCTGATACCTCGTCACACACACAGGCCATTACACATCTGTGCAAAGCCACAGAGTGTACAACACCAAGAGCTAGCCCCAGTGTCAACGGCGGACTGTGGTGAAGATGGGTCGATGTTGATTCACCGGCTGGAGCGGACACCGCCTCGGGCAGGGAGTGTTGAATGTGGGGGAGGCCGCGGGGCCAGCGGGCATGCGGAAATACACTCAATTTCCTTCGGAACCGAAAACTGCTCTGAAAATACCCGGTTGGTTTTATAAAAGAGCGAAGAGGGCGGCAGAAGGCGGAGAAAGGGCCGGGAGCCCAGGAGTTCTGGTGGGATGAGGGCATGCCGCCCCCAGAGCAGGGGGAGGGAACCGGCTCCGGCCGCATCTCAGCGGCGAGCCCCCGTGAGCTCCCCCTGCAGAAGGCGGAGAAAGGGCCGGGAGCCCCGGAGTTCTGGTGGGATGAGGGCACGCCGCCCCCAGAGCAGGGGGAGGGAACCGGCTCCGGCCGCATCTCAGCGGCGAGCCCCCGTGAGCTCCCCCTGCAGATGGCGGAGCGTCTCTGTTAAGTCTCTAAGATGGAGGAAAACTCGGGTCACGAATGTGGCTTCATGCTCTGCAGCCACCCATCCACTCCTCTGAAGACTAATACTTCTTCTTTTTAACTTAACCACGTCTCTTGGGGGACTCCCTAACTTGTGCTCTGGCGTGGCTCCTCGTCTCCCGCGCAGAACCGACGGCCCCTCCTGCGGACGGACACGGGGACGGTGGCGGTTGGTGCTGTGATCACCGACAACACGGAGAGGATCCAGGTGCGTGAGCCCACTGTCCCCACGCCCGTCATTTCCTCCGGCACCAGAGCTGCCTCTCCCAACGCGGGGACAGGCTGAATTCTTGCCCTGGGATGCTTTGTCGCTGCATGAAATTCGGGAGACGCCACCAGGAAACCGAGCCTCGGTGCGGTCTGGTCCGGGAATCCGATGCGGGTAGACGGCCGATGCGGGTAAAGTCAGGGACGGACTCTGACTGAGGCCCCTCCCGGACGCGGGAGCCTGACCCCCCCCCCCCAGCCAGGTCGGTGTGACCCTGCCGTCTGCAGCCCCCAGCGGAAAGGAAAGCAGCGGTCACACGGGGGACCAGCTACCCAGGAGCTGTGGGTCTGCAGAAGCCGCAATTCAGTCTCAGTCGGGGACGAAACGCGGGTTTCTCGCTGTCTCCGCTGATCTGGAGAGCGGAGGAAGCTGATTTCAAGGGGGCCTTTGGGAAATAAGAGGAAACAGGTTTTGGAATAACTGGTGGAGGAAGGTTAGTGTGCCCAGGACGAGAGCATCCACGGGGGACAGACGTGCAGCCGGGCGAGGGGGGGCCGCAGACAGCCCAGGGACTACGGGGTGGACAGGGCATCCCGAAGGGTCAAGGATCCTCGTCAGAGAGCTGCCAGGCCAGAGCCAGAGCCTTCCTGGGAGCAGACGGGCCTGCCGGGGGATGCCGGCCTCCAGCCAGTCTGTGGGCTCCCGGCCTGGGCTTCCCCACGGGCTGTCCAGCCAGGGTCTCCCAGGGTCTCGCAGGGTCAGGCAGTACAGCAGAACTCTGGGATTCTGCAGAGTTACTGATCGGCTGGGTCGGGGGACAGGAAGAGGACCATGGTCCTCACAGACACCCAGGGATGTGCGCGTGACAGAGAGGGGTGTCCTCTGGCCGAGCAGAGACACGGGAGTGGGGAGGGTCCAGGCCCACACGCAGGTGGGTGCACACACGCTCCCCTGACTGCAGCCTCCGGGAGACCCCCCCAGGCCGGCGGAGCAGGTGTAGGGGGAGGGGCTTCACCTGTTTTGTGCGGAAATCTGATTGGCTTAGAAGCCAACCGGCCCCCGGCCAGCTGGTTACCTCAACCAAACCCTCTTTTGAAAAGTCAGCGTTGTCAGAAAATGAAGCCAGACAGATGTTGAAGGTGGTCAGAGCACGATGCCAACCTCGCAAACTGAAAATTGATCCCGGGACGACCCACAGAGTGACCTTGGCCCACGGGACCTCCACTCAGACCGCTCCAGGGTGTGCAAGACTCTGTGCACAAAACAGAGGCAGAATCCGGGTCTGCACAATTCGGTCACGCTCTGTTTTCATTTAGCTTATAAAGCCCCCAAATCTTTTCAACAGAATTCCCAGATATTTGGGACCAGTCCCCACTGGGTTTTATGTCCTTATAAGACGACCGCTCTCAAGGGATTAACACAGGCTGCGTCCCTGCCCAGAACTGAGGCCGCTGTCGGACTTGGGATGGCCGCGGGGCCGCGTCCCCCCCTGGTGCTCCGTGAGACTCTCCGCACCCCGCATCAGCGTTCTCCCGCAGTCGCCTCCTTATCACAGACATTAAACGTGCACGTCGGAAGGACTCTGGTGCCAACTCAGAGCTCTGCTGGTCAGAGCTGGAACGTTCGCAGCAGGGAGGTGCGTGACGAGGAATCAGCTCGGAACCCTAAAGGCTGACAACAATCCCTGAGTCCGTAAGATGCGCATAAATGGCCGCGGAGCCCACAAACGCAGTGGAAGACCGGCTCCCACGCAGAACTCCAAGTGATGCTGTCGGTGTCGCACAAGCGAGCAGGGGCGACGGGACTCCCACTCCTCGAGCGTGGGCTACCCCAAGTGACTCACTCCCGAGAGCAGGCTTCGGGCGGAAGGCAGAGAACCTTCACCGCGCCCGACACCGGACGGCTCGCCTCGGCCTGGTGTGCGAGCTCAGCCTCCGGGGGGAGCGTCACCCGAGTGTGTGCTGACGGCACGTGATGGAGAGACCCCCCCTCCGTGGGCTCTGTCCCAGCCGCCCAGCACCCAGCGCGGAGCCCGACGGAGGGGCCCTCTGCAGGGCAACCCTCCTCCACACATCAAGGTCATCACAAACCAGGAAATGTCCGAGAAACTGTCCCCGCCAGAGCAGCTCAAGGCCACCTGTCACCTAAATCGCGTGGGGTCCCGAGTGGGGTCCTGGGCAGAAAGAGACCGCTGGTAAAGGCTAGGGAAATAAGAAGAAACTGGAGGCTTCGGGGAATGATAATGTATCCAGATCAGTATTAATTGTAACAAAAGTCCCACACGAAGACGGAAACCAGGAACAGTTCCAGGGGTCCCATGACCCCGACTATCTTTGTAACTTCTCTGTGAATCTGAAATCCACAGATATTGTACCTTTGTAATTGTAAAATGACAAAAGTAATTTTTTAATTTAATTTTATTTTTTCAGTGTTCCCAGACTCACTGCTTACGCAGCACACCCAGCACTCCACGCAGTGCACACCCTCCTCAGTACCCACCGCCAGGGTCCCCCAACCTCCCGTCCAAAAAAATAATTTTAATTGCAAAGTTGAAAGATGACTTTAAAAATTGCAGAGGCAGCAAGGCCCGAAGCCTTCCAGGGGCCCTGCGGACTCCAGCGCGCCCCGGAGTGCGGCACGAGCAGGACCTGTTTCACTTAGAAACTCTTCCTTTTCAAGACGGCTCTCCCCTGCACCAGCCCCCAGAGCTGCCAAAACTTCTTACACAAACTGGGGGGCTCAGAACAACAGGGGTGTATTCCTGCACACTTCTGGGACCAGAAGTCCAAGATCACGGCGTAGGGTCACCCTCTCTCGGAAACCTGCAGGAGCCGGTCGTTCCTGCCTCCTCCAGGCTCTGGTGGCCCCGGGCACTCCTTGGCCACAGCCTCCCGGCTCTGCGTCCGGCCTCACGTGGCTTCTCCCTGTGCCCCTTATAAGGACGCCCGTCTGTGGGTTTGGGACATCCAGGTAGTCTAGGATGACCTCATCCGGAAGTACACAACTTGACCACGTCTGCAAAGACCCTTCCCAAATAAGGTCCCGTCCGCTGGTTGCCGGGTCCTCTGGTTGCCGGGTGGAGCGTGGACGTACTGGGGGACCTCCGTTCAGCTCACTGCACCTCCCGTGGGCCCAGCGCTGGCCAAGGACCCCTCACAGATGCCCCTGCCCTGAGCCCTGCTCCACGTTCTCGCCCAGGAACAGTGGTCACTGCCCATTGTGTTGGCCCCTCAGGGTCACGCTCTGTGTATCCAGCCTTCAGTCCAGGCATGCCCATCCAGGCTTGCCGGTCTGTGCCTGATGGACAGACAGATCGCTGGACAGCCAGCGACACCTCTGAGCCTTTCAGGACGGCCCAAGCGGCTGCCCTGCCCTCTGAGCCCCTCTGCCAGGAAGGAAGCAGGGACGGGAGGTCCCAGGCCTGGTGATGGGAGCGGGTTGTGGAGGATGTGGGAGCCGCAGGGTGTCCACAACACCCAGCCCTGCCATGGGGCCGTGCTCGGTGACCGGGCTCTGACCCTCGTGAGCGTCCTCATGGCCTCCTCAAACCAGCTCCCGCTTCTTGAGCAGAGCAGAAGGGGCATAAACACTACCAGAACAGCGGGCCTGCCTCGGGTCACTCCGGGGAGCCCCGGCCCTCACTGGGTGTGCTGACGCTGCTTTGCCAGTCCCTGGACCGCGATGTACCCGGGCCCGTAGCTTCTGGGCTGGCCCTGGGGCAGAGATGCCAGGGGGCATAGCTGCACGTCCCAGCTCTGATTTAAAGGGCCAAAGGCCTGCCCGAGGAGCTCCGGGCTTTCACGGGCCTGGACGTCCTCCTCCTGGGCCTGCCGAGCCCCCTGGCCTCTCGCTGGGCCACACACCCACCTCCCCCGTGGTCTGGCTCTCAGCACTGGGCCCACAAGCGTGCCCTCTGTCCAAGGCCCTCGGGTCCCCTCCATGGGCCAGGGCGCCTTTGACCTGCCGCTGAGAACCTTCCCCTGCCCACATGTGGGAACACAGCCTCGGCCCTGTGAGCGCTTCCCGGGGGGAGCTCAGGACCCCTTCCTTTCCTCAGTCACGTGTGAGTCTGATCAGAACACACTCAGCTCCTGTTGGCGTCGACCACGACCTCTGGATCACGAGCTGCTTTCCTCACCTTGTTTTCGAAATCCTGCGCCAGGAGGTGGAGGAGGGTCCTCAGGGCGCTGTGCGAGGGCCTATGGCAGGCGGGGGGCTGAGGGGGGTCCGGTCGGGCTCCTGGGTGGGGGGCTTCCTGCCTTGCCTACTCGGCGGTCCATCTCCGTAGAGTTCCTACGAAATCCCGGTATCTGGTCCCAGACGTGTGTCTGCGGGCTCCTGTGGGGACGGAGGGCTCCTCCAAGGAGGGGTGAGCCGCCAAGAACCCGCCTTGGCTGTGGGTCAGCCCACGGAAGGCATATCTCGGGGGTCACCCTCGGAGCACCCTCCACCGCTGGCAGCCCACATCAGTGTGTGACCAGCCCCAGCCATGCTCTCTGAGTGCTCCGGACGTGGGCAGGTGTCTGACCTCCTGGGCCCAAGTATCCAAGGAGCAGAGGGCCGTCCCACAGACTCAACCTGCCAGCACATGCGGGGTTCAGGGGCGGCCGCGCCATCGGGTCGGGCTCTCCTGGGGTGGCCGCCGTGGTACCCACGCCGTCCTAGAGGTCACAGCAGCTGCGGCCCCACAGCCTAGTGCTGCAGGTCCCACGGAGGAGCCCACATTGGAGGGTGTGGGCGCTGCTCCCCATCAGACACAGAGGCCAGCCTCCGCAGTGGGCATATGCTCTCGGGGAGCTTGCAAAGGACTCTGGAGCTCCACCCACCGTCCCCGAGGAGCGTTTCTAGAGCCCGGCAGGTATCTGACTAATCAGTTAATTATGCAACATACGTTCAACCTCTGCCTGGCTTGTCCCAGGGCGTCTGAAGCACCGAGAGGGGCACAGGTAGAGGCTTGGCTGCGGGAGCAGGGGTGAGGCGGGAGGGCGTGCAGGTGGCCGAGCACGGCGGCGGCGTGGAGGAGCTCGGGGACACGGCCGGCCTGCTTTCCAGGACACACGGCCCTCGGCCTCCACCAGACGCAGGCTTTTGCCTGGAGCTGCAGCCTATTAAAATTTCAGGCCTGCTGGTCTACCTGCATCTGTTCTATTTTTAATGCCCTCAGCTTATCAAACCTGCAGGTGCCCACGCGGCCGTGGTTCGGGGTCTCGGCCTTGCGGCAGTGTGTAATTTCCTGCTGTTAATTGTACAGTAATCGACGGAGCGTGGACAGGATTCGGTCAAACTAGATGAACTTTCGAAACGCATGGCTCTGCACTGGGAGAGGAGCGAACGAGCCGGCAGGACTTCACCGAGACGCTCCTGCGGCAGGTCTCCTGAGGGGGTGAAAGACAGACTCAGATCCAGTACCGAGGGGACCAGGCAGCGTCCTCCCCCGTGCTGGCGCTGGCGGAAAGTCCTTGCTCCCTGCACGGGGCGTCAGATCGTGGGAGCACGAGGAGCAGCTCCCCTTTGGCCTCTGGGTGGGGAAACTGACTGCAGAGGCCCGGCCGGGGCTCCCGCCGGGCGGCGAGGACAAGCTCTCTCAGCTCTCCGCCAGCTGAGCTCCTCTGGGCCCAGGGGGCCTCGAACCTGGGACAGAACCACCACGTGAGCCGGGGCTGCCCGGAGCCTCCCAGGCCTCCCTGCCCAGGGAACCGCAGGCACCAGCCACAGACCCTAAACGAGAGGTCGGCACGACTTCCCGACTTCCTTCGCCGCGTCACAGACATCGTGACCTACGTGTGCGGTGGGTCCCAGGACTGCAAGGCTGGGGCTCCCGCAGGGCTGGAGACGGGAGTTTCTGCAGGTGAGTCTGATGCTCAGGTCGCACGGGGGCGGGAGGAGGGCATCGGCACAAACAGGCCCATAGGGTGTGCCTGCGTGTGTCTGTGTGTGTGTGTGTGTGTATGCGTGTGTGTGCAGTGCTCTGTGTGTGTGGGTGTATGTGTGTGCTAAATGCATGTGTGTGTGCCTGTGAGGTCCGTGTGTGTCCACGGTGTGCGTGCGTGGTGTGGGTGTGTGTGGCGTGGGTGTGGGGGCTGTGTATGTAGGCACACGCGCGTGTGCACACACCCACAAAGACCCCAGCTCCAGGCAGCTGACTCGCCCAGGGTGCCGTCCACCGGCCGGGCCGGGAAGCAGGTGCTGTGGGGAGAGCCCGAGGGAGGAAGCCCGGGCAGGCAGCCCCAGCGTCCCAGCCGCCAGGGAGGAGGAGAGCCAGTCCCCTGGGCGGGACGCTGTCACACTCAGGCCGGGCAGAGCGGGTGAGGACCCAGGCTCTGGAGGTGGCCCGCCCCACAGATGCTCATCTCTTCTGGAAGCTTCCGCACAGACACCGCTGACGTAAGGAGCAGACACCTGGGTGCCCTGCGGGGTGCTGATGCTCAGTGACCGTCACAGGGAGACCAAAGCTGGGTGAGGGTTCCGTCTGCACACTTCAGGAGCGGAGTTTGCTACGTGAACATCATTCCAAAAACCCACCTTCGTGTCATCTAATCAGGTATCGCTTCGAGCCCCGTCCAGCTCAGCCTGACCCCGCTGGTCCCGTCACTTGGGTGGGTTTGCATCTGACCCCCACGATGACCCCTCCCGACCCAGGCCCCGCCCCAGGTGGACACGTCCTGCTACTCAGTTCAGTAATCAGGTAAAACATGGATCATGTATCATCTTCTCTTTCTGATCGAATTTTAGCAAACTCACTAGACTTTAATCAAGACTCAGCTACTTTGTGTTCTGCCCAAAATAATGAATTAGAGGCTTAAATAATAAAATAGAATTGCATTAAAAGTACACACATGGTGGATACATTTTCATAAAAACACAAATTAAAGCTTGAGAGATAAAAATAAAAATATTTTTTATATTTTCCCCCAAAAATGTTTATGCCAAGATATTAACAATTATATATGAAAATCAAAAGGCAAAATGTCAACGGTAACTATGAATGTCAAGCATTTAAATGAAAATGACCTCAGGGCGCCTGGGTGGCTCAGTGGGTTGAGCCTCTGCCTTCAGCTCAGGTCATGATCCCAGGGTCCTGAGATCGCCCTTGGGGTGGTAAGTGCACTCTGATCTCCCGACCCCAGGACAAGAGCTGGTCCCTCCAGCCCTGCCCCCACTGCCCCTTCCCACCGTGGATGCTTCTGGAAGGTTCAGACACCAGGCTTCTTTCAGGACCAGTCAGCTGAGCGGAGAGACCGCAGTCGGCCTCATCTTCGCCGACGTGGGGCAGACCGGGGACGGGGGCCAGAGACGTGGGGCGTGTCAGCCGCGTGAGGGTCCCCGGGGTGGGCCAAAGGCAGCCCACTACTGGTGGGGTCCCCGTGCCGGCTGCAGTGTGACCAGCCAGTGTGACAACAGGAGTCCCAGACGGCGCAAGGCGGCCTCCCGGACTGACCAGACAAACCGAGCGAGGCTTAGTGCTCCCCGTGCAGACGCGGGGCTTCGGGAACGAGGCCAGCGGCGTCTCCGATGCACAAACGCTCCCAGGAGGAGTAAGGCTTGGGGGGGCGGGATATGTCCCGCCCCAGGCCCCTACCCATGGCCACCCGTCCCCTGATGGTGGCCGCCACCCAGGGCAGGGGTGGGCAGCTCCCCCAGGTCCCCCAGGTCAGGAGGGAGGGCAGGAGGTCACAAGGCAGGTCGTGGGCTTTCACGGGGGCCAGTCACCGCCGGGGTCACACCTGCCATGTCCTCGAATCCCACACATCGTGTCTGATGGACGCCCGACAAGCACCGTGTGTGAGCTGGGGAGGGCCCAGAGAGAGGCTGACGTCCGGCCGCTGAGTCTGCACACTCGGCCTGGGCCTCTGAGCTGCCCTCGGGCCACACTCGGGCCAGCTCCGTGGGAAAGCCCGCTCCTCCGCAGGACGTGCACACCCGTGCGCCTGCTGGACACGACCATCACGAGCACTGCACGTGGCAATGGTGACTTCGTGGGGACGGCCAGTGTCCCTGTCCCAGCACCTCTCTTCCGCAGGCCCCTTTCGGCCCCACAGCGGCCCCGGCTCGCTGGCTGTGGTGTCGGGCCCCAGCTGTGCCTTTCCTGGTCCCTGATTCTCCTGCCCCATGGAAGCCCCCGCTGCCGTCCTGAAGACAAGAAAGGTCAACAGGGCAGCTCTGGTTGGGGGGAGGGGCCCAGGACCGGCCTGCTGCATAGGCCCCTCGGGGCTCCTCGGAGGACCCCCAGGGTCCCTCCCAGGGACGGGAGGCTCCCAGCTCCCAGCCCTGCCCCAAGGCCCACTCAGGCTCCAGATGCTGCCCCGGGCCCCGCCGTTCTCTAGCTGCCTGGGAGGGGTGGGCAGGCGCGGCCAGTGAGGGGCAGCCAGGCCGAGCCCTCTTCTCCTGTGCCTCCCAGATGCCCCCGTTGCGGGAAACCCAGTTACTAGAGGACATGGGACACCTTTCCGTGGAGAAGTCATGACAGGCTTTCTTGGGGTGGCCACCTCCGTTCCTGCCGGACACCCCGGTTCACTCAGCACCTGGATGTCACCCCTCAGCGTCCCAAGGTCCACGGGGAGAAGACAGGTGAGGTCATGGGCTCTGGGGAAGGGAAGGTTCTGGGGATCATGCCTGGCCCAGGCACGCAGAGGGCGGCCTCTGCTCCGGTCTGGGGAAGAGCCCGTAGCCAGGAGGCTGGTGGTGCTCCGGGGCCCTCAGGACTGCCCCCCATGATCTCAGGCGGCCCGGGCCCCAGGGATGCAGGGCCGGGGCAGAGAGGGGGAAATTCAGGGCCCAGGCTCCCAGCGCCGCCAGCATTGAGCAGGGCCGCTCGGTGGGGGCGGTTGGGGAGGCCCAATCCCCATTAGGGTCAGGCCAGCTGTGCGCGGGCGGTGCCCTGTGGCCGCAAATGCAGAGAACACACACTCTTCCTCCGTCCAGGCAGACAGCCGCCTTCTTTGGGCTCCTGCTCTGTCACCCACAAAGAGTGGACCGGTCTCTCCCCCGTGGTTGGTGTTTGAGATTAAAGCAGGGTTGCACGGATGAGCCGTGCAGCACACAGAAGGCCACGTGAGTTTAAGAATCATAAAGCACAGAGCACTTTGCCCCAAAAGACAGAGATAAAAGCAGCTGCTGACCTGCCCGCGTGAGCCCCGGGGCGTGGGTGCTCACCAGCCTGGCGTGGAACGTGGGATGGGCTGGAGTCGGGAGGTTCCTCCCTACCTGAAAGGTCTATTCAGGAAGGAACTGGGGCGAAGTAAGAGTGACACCCTGCAGGTTGCCTGTTATCTCCTCTTTCCTGGGCAGTGGTCAAGCTGGGCCACGAGGCCACGGGGCGGCTGCCTCACGGAGCTGTTCACGGAGGGATGCTGGACATGGAGCAGCCACAGCCACGGCTCCGACCCCGGGCCGGGGGGCCTCAGAGAGGCTCAGAGGTGTCTGGGAGGGGAGCTCATCGTCCTGCAGACGCTCAGGAAAGGATCAGCCTGGTCAGAGCAAGTAGTCAATTACCAGCAGGTCGGGGAGAGCCGGAAGTCTGGGTTCCCGTGCGGGAGCGCAGCGGTTCCACCGGGAAGAAAGAAGCAGCCACTGAATGGGGATGCAGGTGGGGAGACGGGCTGTGCACATGGGCATCCTGGTCAGGAGTTCAGTGCCCACAGGGGGCCACCGAGGCAGGTCAGGGGGTTGAGCGAGGGAGGGCTTCTGACCCCAGCTCTGCAGCCCACGAAGGCACTGCGGAGGGCCGGCTGGTCACTCCATGTCGTGGACCTGCTGCCTGTGGTTTGAGCTCTGCGCTTGGGAGAGACGGGGAACCTGGTGGTTCCAGGAGGCTTGTCATCCGCGGGGAGAGGGAGAATGCATACGTGCACACGTGTCTGTGTACAAATACACAGGCATGCACACATTAACGCAGTGACACGCACACGTGTAAACACGTGTGCCCATGCATGCTTAACTCATGTGTGTGCGTGTGTGCATTCACACAAGCTCGCATGTGCGCTTATACACATGAACACAAGCAAGTGTGGAAACAAGCATCCACAAGATACACACAACCTTGCGTACACACAGGCGCACCACACACACATGCAGGGAAGCAGCACAGGGGAGAGCCTGCGGACCCCAAGACCTAGAGCACCCGCCCCGTGTCCACTCGGGGTGGCCATCCTGGGAGGGGGCCCGGCACAGACAGCAGACCAGGGTGCAGTAGCCCAGGTTGGAGGGTGGTTGGGATGTCTTGCAGGTCACCCACTGCAGGCAGTGACTCCAAGGATGTGTTGGGTCCCAGGTCACCCTCCAAGCTTTGCTGGAAGTGCGTGCACCCAGCACACCCCCAGACCCCTCAAGTCCACCCGTCCACCAGCCCCTCCGAGAGTCGGGTCCCCAGCATGCAGGGTTGCATGGCTGCAGAGGGCCCAGGAAGTGCCTCCAGCCGGGGGCTTGGAGGGACTGCGGGGACAGAGAGTCAGGGCCTGGGGCTCAAGTTGCGGCAAGGGAGGGACATGAAGCCACTCCCGGCTTCCCAGCAGCCTGGCCCCCGCACAGGCAATCCTCAGAGGCGTCTGCTGCATTTCGGGGAGCCCCCGCGGTTCCTCCATCCCCCACGGACCCCTCCTTCAGTGGCCTCCAGCAGCTCTCAGCAGAGGAATCTGGCAGAATCGGGGATCTGGCCGGCGCCACACAAGTGCTGGTCGAGGACTGGCCAACAGTGCCCCCTGGTGGCCACTGCCATCTCTGCCTCCGCCATCTCCGCCACCAAGAGTGAGTCCCACCTTGGGCTGGACGCTGGGCCATGGACGCCTGCCAACCCAGAAGACCCGCAGGAGCCACAGAGGCGAATGTTCACGCGTCCATGTGTCCATCATCTGTCCCAGTGTCCTGCGGACAGCAGCGTTGGGGTGACCTCTGTGTCTCCGCGAAGGAGGACCGAGCCCTGCTGCCCTGGGAGCACCCGCAAGGGGCATCAAGCCTCGCCCAGACAGGTAGGTCCCGGTGGGCTTCCTGGAGGAGGTGGCACCCACCCTGCCGAGCCTGCAGTCCGAGGAGAGATGCAAGCTGGGGGACGGGGACCCCCAAACATAGAGGCCTTAGGGGCAAAGGCTCAGAAGGAGAAAGAGCAGAGCGTGGGGGAGCTCGTCTGTGGAGCAGAAGGGCACGGGCAGGGCGGGCTGTGGGGCGCGGGGTCCGCCGAGCCACGGAGCTCGTCACCTGGCCACACGTGACCTTGCCGAACCCACGCCCCGCACCCCGCAAACCCCGGGCTCACGGGCGGCCTCCAGAAGGCTGAAGGAAGTCTCCACAGAGCACTGATGGGAGAACGGGTGAGCGGCCAGCAGGGGCGAGCCCTGGCCCGTCCGTCTTCACAGACGCGCTGCGGGGCCGCAGGAGCCGGGACCCGTCCCCGCGAGAGGGCTTTGCAAGTGCTTTCTAAATCTAAAGTTATTAAAAAATGCAGAACTTATTTTAAAAATATTAACCTGTCATCTGTCCCTGCAGAGAACCCCGCACCCCCAAGGACTTGCTGAAGATTCCGGTCCTGCCAGACTCCGATGGGCGGGTTTGAGGCTCCTGGGTGCGGAGCCCGGGACAGAATGAGGTGCAGGGCGCCTGCTCCAGGCTGGTCTGGCCCAGAATGAGAAGCAGACGCCACGGGCCCTACCCCAGGAGCTGCCACGGGGCACCCAGGGTGACGCATCCAGCATGCGGGCTCTGGGCGGTGCTCGGCCATGGCGCAGGGGAACAGTGTCTGTGCGACCGGGCCTCGGTGGGCCCACAAAGCTGCTGTCTCTCGGCTAGAAAGTCAATGTTCAGGACAGGTTCTAAGGGAATGTTCTGCTGGGCTCGGGGAGACCGGGGTGTGGAGCGTGGGCTCTCCACTCACTGTAATTTCTCCACAAGGCTGATGACTCCGTGACAGCAGGGGCCTGGGGGACCAGGTGGCAGCTGCTCCCCTCAGCCATGGTGGTGTCCCCGCTGTGGACGAGGACGTGCCAGTCCCCCAGATGATGAGCCATAACGGGAGGGCACAGTGGTTCACAGAGCCACACTGAGGGGCCACGGACATCTCGCCCAGAAGCCACGGGATGTGTGGTGAGTGGCTCCGTGAGCCCGGATCCCACAGAACTCACTCTGGCCATCAAGATGCACATCGATGGTGAACGTGGCTGGGGAGGGCTCTGCCCTGGCCACCCCCGGGTCTCTCCTGGGCCACACGGCAAGCTCGGCACACTTTGGCCAGAAGTGACCTGGGTAATGTGTCGGGGACAGAGTGTCTCCAGGCGGGGGAGGCCCAGCTCTGGGGAGCAGGAGAGCCTGGGGCGAGCCCCGGAGGGCCGGCTGAGAGTTCAGAGTTCCGGAGGAAGGGACCCCACCCCATTGAGAAGCAGTTGCATCTGCCCCCCAGGAGGGGACCCAACTCTGCTCCTGTCACCAGGGAGGTGGAGGCATCTGCATAAGTCACGCGAGCTGGGATCCATGCCCAGGTGTCCTGGCCCCACTGTTGCATCGCAGCAAACCCCCTCCCCCTGCCCCACGAAGGCAGCCGCACTGAACACGCCCGGGGTGTTCATCCCACCCGAGAGGGTCTTCTCCAACGACGTTGGCCATGAGGGTCAGAGCTGTCCATACGGTTCTTTTCCTAGAAGGGCTGGCCCTTCCTGTCCACTTCCTGTGACTTCAGGCTGCCACTGTGTCCTCCTGGGGACTCCGGTGTAGGTGTGGTCCCCTGGGGCTGGCAGCGGGACAGACACCAGCCACCGTGACCGGCGTGGCAGAGACAGGAGCAGCATGGAGCCTCCTGCAGGACAGGCTTGCTCTCTCCATGGCCTCCCTGGCTGGGCACCCACCCTGGCCCTGTGCGCCAGCTACAGCCACAAGGTCCTGGCGACCCTCAAGGGTGCATCTCCCACCTGCTATGGGCTGCCCCTTGCCCCATCCCCATGCCTCATCCCCATTCCTCATCCCCCGTCCCATCCCCCCACCCTGTCCCCATGCCCTGTCCCCACGCTCCGTCCCCCACCCCGTCCCCTCCGCCTGTCTCTACACTTCTCTGCTCCTTCCCACAGTCCCCCAAGCCCCTCTCCTGCCCGACCCCAGGGCCGCCATGACACGGTGCTCCGTGCTGTCTTCTGCCGAAGCGCCAGCCCTCACTCATCCACCGTTACCATCCCTGGCTTTGGCAGGGTGCGGAGTATTTAATAAATGTTTAATAGCAACAATAAAAGATCCGCTTGGCACGACTGGAGATTTTTGTTCAGGGACCTGGGCTGTGCTCCAGGTCAGTAATAAAATGCATCTTGGCAGAGCTACAGAGATGCAGGGGAATTGGGGCGCCATTGGAGGCCCCCCTGGTCTCATTCAGGGAAGTGGCCGGGGAAGAAGCATGACAAGCAAGCGGCAATGGCCCATTAGTTCCTCCTAGACAAGCTCTGACCGCCTGGGCCCATGTGGACGGACTGCTCCCCGACTCTGCCAGGACAGCACTGCTGCCCCAAGGGCCAGTGTCCCCGTCCCCCAAGTAGGGTTGACAAGAACACGTGCTTTGTGGGCAGCTGTGACATCGGTCAGGAAGGGCTCAGTGGTGCATCCGTCCCCCGTGTTCTGCAAATGGCCCTGATGGAGGCTGGGCGCTGGGAGGCCCGGGACACACTGGTCTCCTGCCCAGTTCGTGATCATCTTCTTCCGACAGCCAGGATGCTGCTCAGTGCCATGAGCTCTCGGGATGCAGGCGAAACTCGGGTCAGGGGTCCAGGGAGGTGGGCTGAGCGTGGAAACCTCTGTTGGGGCCCCTGAGGCATCGAATCCTCCAGAAACATCGCCCAGAGCTCACGGAGAACTCCCGGGACAGGTCCCGCCCCATCAGACCCGGGAGTGGGTCCTGACAAGTCCTGACAAGCCATGAGGATTGAGCGGGTAGGAGGCCCCGCCCCAGAGCCCAACGGGGCTCCGCTGTCATGCCTGGCCCCAGGCCACTGCTGCCCCTGTGTCCCGTGATGGGCCATCTCAGGACACCAGGAATGGAAGTCGGGAGGCAGGAAAGGGGACCCTGGAGGACAGCCAGAGAAAACCTGGATAAGACTTTCTAAGGGAAACAACGACAGGATAAAACTCATGTTTAAAGATGAGGACCCAGGGCTGGTGCCCCGTGGGGCAAAACCCCAGGTTTCTACCAAGCAGACAGCAGAACCGAGCTCGTGCCAGGCGGGCATGGGAATCTCTGGGGAGCCGGGAGGGGGCAGCGGCTGGCCTATGACTGCCCCAGGAGAGGACAGAGAACAGTCCGGGGAGCGAGCTGCAGGAGCCCCCCTGACCCTACGGGGTCCTGCAGCCCAGGGTCCCGCCCCAGGCTTTCCCTCTCGATTCCCCAGCAGCAAGGCTAGAAAGGACACGCTTGGGGTGGAAAGAACAGAGCACGGCAAGGCCACGGGGCAAGCGTCCATCGAACCAGAGGTCAGAGGCAGCACAGCTCATCTCCCAACCCCTGGAGTCCGGGAAAGAGGGACCCCATCTGGGCCCCCAGGCCCCCAGACAAGAGCACGTCGGCACAGAGGACCCCGGGGGGATCTGCAGGGCACACGAGGACACCACCTGCTCGTTTCCTGGGGAGACGCTCCCAGGAGTCCCAGCAAACGCCGGAGCAGCTGGTCTGGGGGCCTGGGAGGGCCGCCCCCCCCCCCACCCGTTCCTCTGCATGGATACAGGAAACCAGCTCAAGCTTGTGTCTTTCCAGAAGCAAAAGGGATCATCGGATCATGGCACGCTCCGCACCCTCACCCAAAACATTCTATAGACCGACAAACAAAATAGCAACATTTTATATACTGTGAAACAAAATAGCAACATTTTATATACTGTGAAACAAAATAGCAACATTTTATATACATAAGGCTGTACTCGCTGTTTTTACTGAAAATTCCACCTAGAGACACTTCTGTAGAGGGTATGAAAAGCTTTCTAGTTATGCTTAACAGCTGCACAGAGTTCACCGGCGTGCATGCGCCGTCATTTCTATAATCAGCCTCCTATTGGTGGACATTTGGGTCGTTTCTAGTCATTACCCCTCAGTAAGTCACTGCGATGCGCACCCTTGTTCCTACACCATCTCTTACGCGGGAGTCTATCTGCAGGCCAAGTAAGGAGGAATGCAGTTGGTAACTAAAATGGAAATTCTAATAATGGTCCAGAAATAAGAAGATTTTACACAATCTCAGCACAATCTAGAAGGTTGAGGAGGAGGGGAGGAAAAAGCAAAACAGTCTGAAAGGCCTCATTAGTGGGAGAGCGTCGTGGAGGAAGACTCGGGCGCGGAGCCCATCACCTCCCTGGCCGAGGCGACGGAAGACCGGCGCGAGGTTGCCGTGTCATGTTTTCCACTTACAGAAGAATTCCCTGCTCGGGAACGTGGAGTCCGACAGAGTCACGGCAGTGAGCTTCTGCACAGAGAAAACCACCAGTGGAGAAAATGTAATAAACCTTCATTGGATCAAACCTGCAAACACAAGCACGTCGAAGGCGTCATGAAGTGTGGCCGTGTGCGGCCCTCAGTCCACTGCGGGGGGGGACAGCCGTCGCCCTCCAGAGATCCTGCTTTCAATTTTAATGAAAAACGAAGCCGGTCTGTACAGAACCCAAGAGGAGGAGAAGCCGACCGAAACCCTAAGAAGCATCAGAAACAAAGGAAGAAACACGGAGGCTCCACAGACGATGAGAGGAAGGGCCGGCGGCAGCGGCAGCACCGGGAAGGTTCACGCACGACGGCGCTGGTCGCTTAGGCCCAGGAGGGGAGCGCGCTCTACGGAAGTTCGTTAGCGAAGCCAAAACAGAACCCAAGGTTGAAACAAAAAAATGGGACGTAAAAGAAGCACAGAGCCAGCAGTCCCTCTTCTGCATCTGGATGGAGATAACCGCAGCAGGGTCTCCCGCACGCCTCGGCTCCTGCACGTGTCCCGCACGTCTCCGACAGTCTCCCACGCG
The DNA here is from genome assembly GCF_022355385.1 of Mustela nigripes. Lineage (NCBI taxonomy): Eukaryota > Metazoa > Chordata > Mammalia > Carnivora > Mustelidae > Mustela > Mustela nigripes. Next base: position 1,149,219 of record NC_081562.1, on the reverse strand, counting down.
CTGCATGCAGCCGGCCGACCTGCCCCTCGGTGGGTGAGCAGTTGTAGGAAATGTGGGTACGAGCATAGAGCTGCGGCGGCCAGTCCTAGAGTCCAGCACAACGAACCCAGAGGCCATGACACCAAACAAAGTCGGTCACCGGGTGGAAATAGGACACAGCCTCCTTAGAGGAGGGGCTCTGAGTAGCCAACACACAGGAGCGGGGAGCGGGGTTGCGACGGCGGGGCCAAGGGAGCGAGGAGCGGGGCGCTGTGTAGGGCCACAAGGGTTCGGGTACCCAGACGAGCCGCGCCCGCCGTCAGTGACACAATGATGGCCCGGTCGAGAGAGGGCGGCGCCGAGGATCGGGTTGATAGGGTGAGGCTCGTGTTCAATGTTCAATGGGAGACTTCAAGGAATCTTGGGGTGGGGGGGGGCATGGCCTGCGTCCGCTCCCCCAGCTATGGCGGGTCACAGGGTTTGCATGTGTCCAAACTCCTCAAATTACAGGTACAACGTTTCTAGGTCCATTAGACCTCCCTAAAGCTGTTAAAATTGCTTCTGCAGAAAGATACTAAGTGACATAAGCAGGGAGAGACCAGCGAGTAACAAAAGGAAACATTTATGAAGAAGTGACGATCTCCACTCTGCGCTTCAAGAGGGTGGCAAGGGGTGAGCCATGAGGGGTCCGCCAGGAACCCCCGAGAGAAGCCTGCGCGGCCGACGGGGTACGCGTGACGTCCTCTGCCTTCATCCCTTTCTTGGGGCTCCTGACACCGGGACAGGGGCTCCGGAAGTCACTCGGCACGTGATAAACGTGAGTGACTCTTAGAGCGAGAGCTACTAGAAACCGAGAGAACTTGATAAAATCGATAGTGCAGCCAGACCCCCCTGCCCCCGTTTCATCACCGAGCAGACGTAGGACATGATGAAGCACCAGGAAATGGAGACACAGAGACCTCTCCGTGAATAAGCAGTAACCCTGGCCAAGTACGTGTGCGCGTCCTGGCCGCTAGCACACCAGCACCCCGCAGAGAGCCCTCCGTACCCTTCGGAGAGGGCCAGTGGTTCCCCTCGTGGAAACTCTTTACCAAAACTGGGGACACACTCAGCCTCAAATGAAACCTCTTGAAACAATTAAAATGAAAGCCGAAATGTTGCTCATCCCGTAATCTGATCATTAAAAAGTAAAATTAGTCATAATAATGAAAAGAAGAGCAAAAATACCTTAAGAGCTTGAAAATAAGAAGTTTACTTATAGATAATCCTTGGATTGGAGAGTTAATCAAAACAGAAATGAGCTCTGAGAAGGAGAACATTTCCCGCCAAAGCCGTCTGGACCCGGGGAAGCTCTATTAAAGGTTTTTCTTTTAAAGAAAAACAAAGGAGAGGAATTTGGCATTCTGCTAAAAAATTAGTAAAGTAACAAAACGAACCCAAGAATTAGGAAAATGAATGAACAAACATGAAAGTGAAAATACGGCCAAAATAAATCAAATAAGTAGAAAACGTGGCTTAATTCAAATCCGATTCTTTGACGCTAAACCTTCATGCGCTGCTTACGGGAGAGACAGAGAAGCAGGAGCACCAGGAACAAACGAGAACCTTCCGACAAGACAGGAAAGCTGAGGTGACTGTAAGGTAATAATGTATCTAACTCTACAGAAACATTTATAAATGTAGAAAAAGAGATAATTTTTTAGAAATATAAAGCAGTAACTAAACGTATCCAAAAAGAAGTGTAAAACTTGAATAGGGCAATTACCATTAAAAAAAATTAGCAAACTCATTAAAGCTCTACCATGGGAGAAAATCACAAGGATTTAGATGCATTTAAACTGAAATTCAGACTGATTTTCATCTAATCTACTAAAGTGAAAATAGATTAATCCGTGTTATTTAAAATATTCCAGAACATGGAAAGTATTTTGTGAGAATAACTCTCCTTTAAATTTTATGTAATTAGAATGACTTTAAAAACAAAATTGAATAAAGGCATAACAAAATTTGAAAAACTCTCAGTATCATTTATGAATATCAATGGAAAATTCTACTTAAAATTCACATCAGTCAGTGTATCAGCAAGAAGAAGAAAAATGCGTTGTGACCAGTAGGGTCCAAGGGGACTTGGCACTTCCCACTCTCGGGTCCACTTGGCACCTTATAAGCCACAGAGTGGACCAGGGTTTTGCTCTGCAGGACACGAGATTGTCATTGCACCTGCAGAATCCGTGTTTCTAGAAAGAAAGGGAGTTAACAGCGTAAGACAAGGGCTTGCCACCTCAAGACAAGCTGTTCTGATCTTCCTACTGATGAAGATTGGAGAAGAAAGCATTTGGCAAATGGATACCATCTACCAAGTATGTGGCCCACGTAGGCAAGCAGTGAGGCCCCTGGGGAAGGCGTCGAGAGTCGTTGTGACCATTTATGGCGGCACCAAAGAGGGTGTGATCTGCTCTGGTGAGCACAGCAGCTGGGAAAGCCCTGCGGTGGGGACTACCGTTTGGTTACGTCTAGGAGCCGACCCTGAGCCACTGGCGTTCACAAAGGACCAGGTGGCTGGCAGGGAAACGTGATAGTGGCTGTAAGCCCTTTGGTCCTCCCAGGACTAGGTGTGTGGCTGTGGGCGGTAGTCCTGGGACAGCTATGCCGTACCCCGGTCAGAGGAGGGAGCAGTGACACGCCTTCTGCTCGGTCCCTCCGATCATACCTCATGGAGCCAACACTGTTTCCCAGTCGTTCACGTGGGACAAATCAATAAATGTGGCCGTGGAGCCACGGGGCCGCACGGACATGGAGTTGCACCAAACTCGGCCCACGTGTGACTTCCGTGGCCCGCACTGCACCTGGCAGAGCACAGTGGCCTTTCAAGTCCGCTCATACTGTATAAACTCAGGCTCCATCACTGGCCGTGACCCTGGGAGACAACGGGTATTTTCTCCTTGTTGCAGAAAAACCCTGGCAAGGGTCTCCAGGACCTTCTGGAGATGTCTCAGAGAAGTGCTCGCCATACGTGCGTGCAATAGGCTTTCTGGCTCCTTCCACAAAGGGAAAGCCTCTTCTTCCAGGCGTTGGCCCTGGGCCTGAGAACTGGTGTAGATGCTCTTGGTGGAGAACCACGATTTTCCACTGAAGGGGCCAGCACTACTCTCCCGCTTGTGACGCTTCAATTTTCATTTGTTATTCAGTTGAGCAACACACGAGTACACAGCCTACCTCTCCCTCCTGGGAAGACCACATTGATTAGAGGTTCCCAGCAATGACCCTGACTGCCGTTCTGGTTTTGCTACTGACCTTGGGACTAACATCCCCATCACTACTGAGGAGTGATTATCCAAGGAATCGGTTGACTCTTGAGTAAATGCTGGGCGTCGTGACATTGCGATTTCTTTCCATCCTCCTCTTCCCAACCTCTTGGTGGTATTAAAAACCGGCATCGCAGGGCACGTGGGTGGTACAGTCCTGTAAGTGTTCGACTCTTGGTTTCGGCTCGGGTCATGATCTCAGGGTCATGAGATCAAGCCCTGCATCTGGTTCCCCACTCAGCACAGAGTCTGCTTAAGACTGTCTCTCCTTCGACCCCTGCCACCCCCCCAAAGTAAATAAATAAATATTTTTTAAAAACAGCACCCTCACAACAGTGGTAACTGTGGAAACCAGCAATCTAGCAGCCTTTAGGGCAAAATGTGCTAAAAACCCCAAAAACTCCTCCCCGGAGAATCATCATTATTTGATCTGTCTGCCAATTCCCTGAAAAGTTGCACTCTAAAGCTTTCTCTACGTTTGACTAACTCCGAGACAAAGATACGCAAACAGTCCTGGGTCTAGTACATTTGCTGAAAACAACCCACAGCAATGATTTAATATCGCGGCTGCCTGGGTGGCGAGAGAAGGTGGGACTAGGAAGAGCCAGGAGAAGTCCGGAGAACGATGTGTCTGGAGGGGGGGAAACTGCTGACATACTCCTGGAAATCTAGATCCCATGCACACGCAGCGCTGTGTTAACGCCCAGGAGGATGGGGGAAGACCCTAATTTCTCACCTTGGGCTGACCTTGAGGCTGTGCGCAGCAGGGAGACAAGACTAGGCAGAGTTATCAGTGGTTTGCCTAAGCACTGAAGGTGTGTCCCAACAGACACACAGGACACCTCAGCAAAGGCTGGGAGACAGTGGTGCAAGGTCATTCGGAAATCTCTGAAATCACTAGCTGACCTCTAACTGAACCACGCGAAGATGTCAGCGGCCACAAGCCATGGAGAAGATAGAATTAACCCGCGAGGTCGGCAAACCAACTGCGCTGGGCTGGGACCAGTTGGTATCTGACGGCCAGACTTGCTACATTGTGTTACTGCATTATTCAAAATACCCAGTCTTCAACAAGAAATTATGAAACACTCCAAGAAATGGGAAATTATGGCCCATAGGCAGAGGGGAAGAAACAGTTAATAGAAACTGCCCCCAAGGAGCCCCAGACGTTGGGTTTTACTAGATGAAGATTTTAAATCCGTTATTATAAATGTGTTCAGAGCACTAATGGAAAACTTGTCTAAGAAAATTGAATAAAAGCATGAGAATTATATCTCATCAAATAGAGAATATCAATAATAAGAGAGCAAGTAATGAAAAGAATCAGAAATTCTGGAGTTGAAATGTAATAACTGAAATACAAAAATTACGTCTTCTGAATATAAGACACACGTCACAATGTGCAAGTCCGTAATTCTCTGATTGTACCCCAGGGTAATATAAACAACTCTTAATTACGAGACGAACATTTTCTACTGGATGCTTCATGATCACAGGAGATTAAAGAGTAGAAACCGACTGCCGCCTCACGTCTCACCGAAGGTCCCCAAACACTGCCTCAGTGGCTTCCTTTTCCTGCCGTGCCAACCCCAGTCCCCCGAGGGGCCCGAACAAGAGGATCTTTTCCTGGACTTTCCCCCATCCCTCGCTCTTCTGAGCCCCGAGGGCCGTGGGCTGCCGCTCTGCAGGACAGGGCCCGTGTGCACCCACCTTCATCCAAGCCTCGGCGTCCCTGAGGCAGGGGCTGGGTGGGCCCGGCCATGGGTGCCCCTCCCCCACCAGGACCGCAGCAGCCCCACACCCAGGCTGCTCTGTGAACAAAACCAGTTGCCTCCAGCTCCCCGTTAAGTCCCGGACACGACTCAGTTTCTGCAGAAGACTACATTTCTTCCATTTCCGTGTGTTCCCTGGATGTTCGTCTTCTCCCCGTAACTGAACCCTGCCTTTCCCAACTCTCCCAAAGTGGACTGCAGGCAGGGCTAATTACAGAGGCCTTTTGTGGGCTGTGTGCCCAGCCCACCCCCAGGGCTACGGGGGCCCCCACGCCTCTGCCTGACGTCCACACCCCAAGCGGCTCCCGGTAGCAGACAGCACACAGCCCCACTGCCACTTGATGCTGCTCATTCTGCAACCGACCAGATTTGCAGCCTCGCAGGGGTGGCCCTGACCCACCAGCCGTCCTCCCCACCGCGGACCGAGCTATCGTCCGCTGTCCCTCTGCCCTGGGGAACTGCAGGCCTCCCCGCAAGGCGTCTTGGCTCCTCTGGACCAGGAGTGTGTGGTCTGGGACGCTCCCGAGCTCCGGGGTGGGCTCGTTCAGGGGTGGCCACCTGGCCTGCAGTTTCCGCCAGGTGCTCATCGAGGACACGCACGGAGATGAGGGCAGAATTCAGGAGCCAGAAGAGCCGTGTCTCTGTGCACGTGTGTGTCCTGCTGATTCGCGGTGAGAGCGGCCCACGCGGGCTCTCCAAGGGCTCTCGTTCGAAGCAGCTGTTCTCGGGTCCTGCTTGAGACAGGAAATGTGCCTCGGAGACTGGAGAGCATCACATCCCTCATTTGCATACAGGAGACAGGACTTTGTGCTAACGACTGTGTTCCCAACTATGCCACAGGGATGACAGAGCGTCTCCAAGGCTGGTGGGTGACACGGGCCCCCAGTGACAAGAGGGCCCAGGTCGTGTCCCCGTGATGACGTGGAGCTCAGCGCAGCGACTCGCGCATCATAGGGGTTGGGGTCCTCCTCCCAGGGAACGAGCGCACCGCGAGCTCGAGGCCACCAAGAGCCCGGATGGCGGAACAGGCGCAGGGACGGACCAGCGCCTCCAGCTGAAGCCGCTGGAAAAATGCAGACGCAGCGTCGGGGTCTGGGGCCTCTGCCCCCCAGGGCTGAGCAGACCGGAGCGTGGGCAGCTATGGGGCTAGTCGGGGTCGTGCCGCACCTGGAATCACTGATATGCGCTGGTGTCACTGATATGTCACTGATATGGGACGTCCGTCTGCCCCATGACCCGGTGGGTAGCCACTGCGGGAGGTGGAAGGGAGCACAGGGTCGGGAGGTGAGGCTGGAGCCTGTGCTCCCCCAAATTGGTCTGTCCCCCCAGTGAACCAGCTCCAGCCAGGTCACCGGGTCCCCAGAATGCACATCCGAGCCCGCCCGCTCTGTGCTCACGCTGCTCCCTCTGCAGCAGGAGGGGGCCGAGCCTTTCTCTCCACCCCACGCTGTGCTGCCAGCTCCCCGTGGCACCGGCCGGCGGGGCTTCCTCACCTGCCCGCCGACCCTGGAGCGGGAACGCCCTCTGTCCGGCGCACCGAGGCTTCACCCACTTTCCCCACATCCTCCCGACACTGGCTGTCTGCTTTGACAGCGGCTCTAGGCAGGGTACAAGAAAGCGGAGCAGACTTCCAGGTAGAGAACGGGGTGGGGGCTGTCCGGGCCCCCAAAAATTCTCAGGAGGAAGCTCGGGGTCCCCGCTGTGGTCAGAGAACAGGCAGAGACGCAGCACAGGACATGAAGCTGAGGGGGCACCCCAGGCCGTGGACGGTCCCCAAACACCAGGTGAGGACACAGTCTGAGTGAGGAGGGAGTCCGGGCCAGGGGCGATGACACCCACGGAGGGTCCAGGTGAGGACGTTCGAGCAGGTGTGAGGTGCGTGGGTGTGGGGACTGTCCCCGAGGGCAGCAGGCAGCCCGGCACAGGTGTGCAGGTGTGCGGTCCTCCCCCGCCCCGCCGGGCACCCTCCTCTCCCCCCACGGCGGCAGCTTTTGCAGGGGAGGGTTGTGAGGGCTGTGAGGGCCCCCCCAGGCTCCACCACCCCAGCAGATGCACCTGCTGGGGCCCCGACAGGAGGAGGGGACGGGAAGGCCACCTCGGCTGGCACTTTGCCCATCCCCCACGCACACATCTCCCATGGACCAGCCACGGCCTCCTCGATCAGGGGATGCTATTAGAGGGGGACACATGCCGCTGGCTTCCACAAGGGACCCGGAGCCTTGAGCTCGCCCACGCCGTGCTGTCCCTTCTGTCCTGGGGGGCTGGGGTCACCTTCCCGAGGACTGCAGGGTGCCCATTCGGAGAACGTTTTCCAGGTTTCCGTGGACTCTCGCCTGCCCTTGTGGCCCTGTGCTCGGTGGGACAGCTCTGCACTGGGACAGGGGCCTCGCCCTTGCACAGAGGTCCAGGGTCCCGTGCCCGCTGCTCAGCGCAGGTACAGAAGAGGCCACAGGAAGACTGTCGGAGCACCCACCTCCTGCCAAGGAAACAGCCCCGGAGGGCGGGGTGTCGTGGGGGCCATCCTCGCGCCCCAGAGACCCTCTGCCAGAGGCCGTGGAAGACACGAACATCACACTGTGGTGCTGGTCACCTTGTGGGCCGGGGAGGCGAGCGTAGAACCAAGGAGGAACAAGCTTGAAGGCAGGTGGGAGCTGGGAGGTCCTCCCTGGCAGAAAGACACCTGATTCAGGGAGAAAACAGTGAGCTCTGGAAACTTCCGGAAGCCCTCCTGGGTCAGAGACAGTGTTCCTCCTGACGCCACGCACACTCTCCAAGAGAGCAGGATGGCCCCCGTGCTGGGGAAAGCCGCCAGGAAGAGCGTTTCTCCCCAGGCCTCCCTCCCTCTGCCCGGAAGACCACGGAGGGGCCCCCGGACGCCCCCGCAGCCAGCACCCGTGGAGGCAGGAACGCCAACCGCAGGCCGTCCCGCGGCCACCGCGGGACACAAGTCGCTCACCTGAATTAGCTAATAGTGGCCATAAATCCCCAGCCAATCGCGTAATGAGATTTAATATTTGATGTCAGATCATTAGAATATAATGAATTTGCCACTTTAATATTGATGAATCATCAGTCCTATTCAGGCTATAGGGACAGGAATTTAGTGCAAAGAGAAAATTAATTGCTGAATTAATAGCACGTATCCCTAAGCAAGACAGCCTTGTAGCACGGTCCTAGAGCCCGGAGTTCAGCCCTCCCCCTGGGGACAAGGTCCTTAGGTTTTCATCAAGAGGCTTTCCTTGGAGAGGCCAGGAAGTGAGGGTCCCGTGTGCAGACCTCAAAGACGGCCAGCAGAGATGGTCTTTATGGACCGAACTTGTTCCCTCAAAGAAGCCTGTGTCCGAGTCCCACTCCGCAGAGCAACTGCATTTGGAAATGAGGCTGTAGAAGGCGGTTCAGGGGACACGGGGCGGCGGAGTGCGGCGCTGTCCCTACAAGAGAGGAGACACTGGACCTCTGTTCTGTGGGAAGCTTCCAAGCGACAAGAGGCCCTCAGGTGTTCCCCATGCGCCACGGGAGACCGAGGCTGGGGCCCAGCCGGGAAACAGAGGCAACAAGCAGCCTGGAAGGGGCCACCGCGTCCCCTCTGACCTGAGACGCGCCGGGCTCGTGAGCGGGCACCCAACAGGCTGGACACGGAGCCCTTCCTTGAGAGCATTATCGTGGTAACACGACAGCGGCGGGGAGGGAGGGCAGGGGGGTGGGGGGAGCGGCAGGGGCATTCGCTCGGACAGTGGCTCCGTTCTCGCGGGACAGTTTCGGATCCGCGCTCGGCTATGCAATTCGGGAAACCCACGACCCGTGTGAGCTTCCCGACGTCCGCTCCCTCCCGGCCTCCCGGCAGGGGACCTGGGCCCAGGCTTCCCGGCACCTGACACGTGGGAGGTGCTGCGGGTTGAACTGGGACGCCTGTCAGTGCGACCTCGTCCGGACACGCAGTCAGTGCAGATATCCTCGGGTCAGGAGGAGGGTGAACACGGGGTCCCTGAAGGAAGAGGCCGTGTGGGCGGACACCGGGGAGGAGCCTGGAGGACGGAGCAGGGCCTGGAGGACGCGGCCACGGCTCTGGAGCACCGGGGCCTGTGGGCCCACCAGAGCCAGAAAGGACCAGAAGGCCCATCCCCCGGGAGCCCGGCGGAGCACAGCGGCCACACGTGACGCAGGACTTCTGGTCCCGATCGAGGAAACGGGCTCTGGGGTTCAGCCCCACCCATGCCGGTGCCCGCGCCCCTCCGAGGCTCGGTGCGCGAGCCGGGACCCAGCAGCTGCTCTCCCCAGAGGCGGCACCCTCGTGTCATTTGCTCATTTTACTTTTAGTAACATTTTAAAAATAGGACAAGTTTAGGTTTGCAGAGATGGTGACAAGACAGAGCAATGAGCCCTCAGCCCAGCCCGCACCCTAACACCTGCGTCCTCGGGAACCGTCTCGAGGTCCACTCTGTCCACTCAGGCTCCCCTTGTCCGTGTTCCGCAGGGTCTCCTCGGGTTCGATGACCCCACAGCTCTGCTGGTTGCCGAGGAACTTCACACGGGGGCCTCTACGGGGACGTGGCCGGTGTTTTCCCCACGATCGGAGGAGGTTGCTGGTCCTGAGGAGGAAGTCCACGCAGGTCAAGTGCCCGCCCCCACAGCCCGGGGAGGCCGCGTGCTGCCAGCACGACTCACGGCAGGTGCCGACCTTGGCCGCCTGGCTGAGGGTGTCCCAGGTCCCGGACATCCCAGGACTGAGGGGGCCTCGGGGGAGGGGACGGAGGGCAGCGGTCCCAGCAGCCTACCCAGTGGTCACCAGGGAGTGGCTGGGAGCCCGGTGGTCTCCTCAAGGTGCCCAGAGGTCACCGGTCACGGTGTGGCATCCTGGCCTGTCGGACTCCGGTAGGTTTTGTGGGCCGACAGGCACGAGGAGAGCGTCCGGGCCAGCCGGTAGCTCCCCTTGGGGCTGAGCGGGATGGCGAGTGTCGCGAGTCCAGGCGCATTAACGAACCACACCAGACTCGGGGGATCTGTCGAAGCAGGATCTCACTTTACTGAGCGGGGTTGCAGCTTATATTGGGTAGGGGATGGGAAATGAGGTCAGCGGGGAGAGAGCCTATGGGGTTTGGTTACGTGGTCAGTAACTGGGTAGGGTGTGTTGGGCGAGAGGAGGAAATATCAGAGATATGCGGAGCCGGAACCGCCACGTTGGCGCCAATACTGCCACGGCGGCGCCTTTTCTAGCCGGAAGAGAAGGCAGGCCAGCGCCATCTTTGCTGTGCCCAACCCTGGCCCTTCTGGGCTTTGTTGTCTCTCCTGAGACTGCGGAGGGCAGGCTGGTGACCACCAGGACTGCTGTCCCTGTGGCTGGAGAGCACCTTCCCAACATTTGTTGGAGGGCGAGGAACCCCGGCAGGCACAGGGCTCGGCTCAGGGGAGAGCTCTGTCCCCTGCACGGTCCCCAGGAGAAGAAGAGCAGACCTCTGGCGTGTCCGGGAACACAGGACCCAGCTGGGGCCGTCACTACCACAGCAGGGCCCTGCAGGCGCGGGCGCCGAGGTCCCTGCTGTTGCCTCTGAGAGCAGCCCGGAGTCCAAACCGTTGTTTCGCCATGAGCCTTTCTCAGAGCGTGTTTCACAGCCGCGTATGTGTGGTTCCTCCGCTGGGAACCGGAGTCCGAGAGTCAGTCGGGGCAGAACTCGCTGCTGTCGGTCACGGCCACTGGGATACGGTTCTTCCCAAATCGGCCCATCGGCCCCACTCATTTCCACTCAGAGTCCCGGAGGACTGGGCAGGGGACTCAGACAACAGAGAGCTGATCCCCATCGATGGCCACGGGCTCACTGGTGCCACCAGATGCGGTCCTGGCTGCAGCCGGGGGCTCTGGCTGCTGCTGGAGCCCCGGGGAAGCCTGGGGGGAAGGTCAGCTCCTTGGGGTGTACCTGAGGCCCTGCGGGGTCTGGGGCCAGCTGGCCACCCCCACCTGTCTCTGGGACACCCTGTGCCGCCCACACCTGACCCAAACCGCAGCGTCCCCTCCCGCCTGCTCCTGCCAGATCAGGTAGACGAGGAGAGACTCGGCAAAGACGCTGTGGCCGTGGGGGATGGTCCGGCAGAATCTGCTAGCACCTCAGGACTGAACAGAAATGGGCTTTCTGCCACAGGAAGGGGCACACAGGGACATTCACGGGGACGCAGCTCGGCAGCCTGGTGGGAGGGGGTGCGCAGGCCGCCCACCTTGGCCTGGTCACGGACGGTCCTGCATTCCAGTCCTGCTCAGACCCAGGGGCCGGCAAAGTCCTTCCTGGGTCAGGGGACGGGGGAGCCTCGCTGGCGTTGGGTCAGGCCACAGCGGAGAGCAGCAGCAACGCCTCGGCCGTGGGTCAGGCACGTATCCTGCTGCAAGACCCCGGCCAGGGCCGCGTCGGGGGCTTCTGGAGGAGCAACACAGGGGACAGCAGCCCAGCCCGGCGTGGGCCTTCGCAGAGTCACGTTCTTGACTTAAACTGAGACCGATCATTTGGGGAGAAAATAAGACACATCAGAGAAAAAAGAATAGGGCTGTGCAGCCTCATTTATAAAGTCCATGTGTGGGGAGGTGTCCCCGGAGAGCCGCCCGCGCGGGCGCTGTGGTGACGGTGGCCCCAAGGGGCCGCGGGCTCAGCGAGGCCTGGCAGGCGCGGAACCTGCAGGGTCACACTTGGGCAGCTCCACGGAATGAAATATGCGTCCCGAGAAGCGCGGCCACTGCCGGGCAGCCGGAGACGTAGAACAGAGCTATTCCCACTCGTTGCGGGGATGAGCGTTCTCGGCTCTGATCACACCTGCCCTTCACGTCTGCCCGGTCAGCTGACAGCCGCCTGGCGTGGGCCCCGCCGGCCCCGGTCCTAATTACTCCACTCGGCTTCACGCATGAGCTGGTGGCCAGTGCGGTGGGGGCCGGCGCTCGTCCGGGGAGCCTGCGGCCCCGACTGGGATACACTGAAGCCGCTCTAGTCAGCGGGCCTGTCCGCCAGCCCAGAGGAAGTGAAGCCCCGGGGACAAACCTGTGTACTGATTTCCTGCAGATACGCCCCGAACGCGGCGTCGTGGGCGCTCCCGGGCAGGACGTCCAGACTGTGCCCCTTGGACGCCGACAGGGGAGCCGCAGCCCCCCCAAGGTCTGACTCACAGCCCGCACCAGGGCCTCCCGTCCTTGGAGCCTGGGCACCAAGTGAGCAGGTCGTCCAGAGATGTGCCTCATCTAGTCCTCTCGCAGACTCAAGGTGTGGAGAGTGCCACGTGGCCCCGTGTCCACATGCCGCCGTGTCCATGTGGTGCCGTGTCTGTGGGCCAGACTGAGCTCTGCTGCTGGGACAGGCCACTTTCTGTCACGGCATGAAGTCAGTGGCTTAGGACAACGTGTTCCGGTGAGCTCACGGGTTTGACTGCTGGAGTCCAGGCAGAGCCTCAGTCCTGCTGACCACCCATAGGTCCAGCTGTGTGGCCCTGTCCACGGGCCCTCTCCCTGTACGACGGGTTCTTCCCAGCCAGCCAGGGAGAAAAGTGAGCAAGACGGCATCGGGGAGACACGACTTCGTCCCAGGAGTGACACCCCCCTTTCCGTGTTCTGTCTGTGAGGAGCACGACACACACCCCACCCACCCTCAGGGGTGGGGGGTGACAGAAGATCATCCAAGGTCACCAGCACCCGGGGTGGGGCCCACAGGGCGGACCCAGAAGCCGGTGGCAGCTGCAGAAGGAGCGTGGCTTGTCCCGGTAAAACGCTTATTTCCTAAAACAGGATCCGGCCAGGCCTGGGCCAGGGCTGTTGCCTGTGGGCCCCTGGATATGATCGTAGCTTCAAGAACAGCTCTAACGGTGGTGAAAATGAGCACATTTCATCTTTGGTTTAATGAAATGTGGGTTATAATTGTACCTTAAAAAAGCTGTCAGACTGGACGGGGAAGAGCCACGTGTAGGAAGGGCAGCGCTCAGCTGGGACCCCAGGTCGGCCACACCATCAGGGGCAAACCCAGCAAACATCTCCCCGGTGCCCTACCTGGCCCTGAGGCCGTCACGTCTGGGCCGAGGCCTTGAGGTCGCAACACACATGCCCAGGTATGGGAGGCTCCATCTGAAGTAACGGCTGGGTTTGAATCCTTTCGAGAGACCCGATTTATTTTTTCCTCTGTTTACGGTGGAGCGGAGCGGGGGCTGCCGGGGCCCAGATGGGGATGGAGGAGACGCAGTGCAGCCCCGTGGTGCGCGCCCACTGCGGCCCTGGCTCAGGGCTCCGCACGGGGACCCAGAACATCCAGCCCCGGGTGTCGCCAGAAACAGAGTTCAGCAGAGCCCGAGGGAGGGAAGGCCCCACCGACCGCCGGAGACACCACCCAGGGCGGGGTTACCTCCAGCCCGAGTAGCCAGCACCCCCACACACCGGGGCCTCGACTCCCGGTCCCTGCCGCCAGCCAGCGAGCCCTGGAACGCCGTGGGATCCAGAGCGGGCGTCCCTCACCTGCCTTGCGAAGGCCAGCGTCGCCGTGGAAACCCTACAGGCTCCGCGGAGAATCCCTAGCTGTTTAATTTTAAGCTGGGAATCACCAGTAAATACCCAAGTAAAATAACCTTCTGTTTAAAGAGAGCTTTTCTGCCGTTTGCAACTGAGTGAAACGTTCTTTGAAAGACTGTGCGCACCGTGGGGAAAAGCCCGACACGGTGAACGTCGACAAGTTAATTCAAAGAGCCGGACCCGCGGGAGGAGGACGCCGGATCACGGCGCTTGGGAGAAGCCGCTGTGTCTACATCCGGCGCCGCGCCCGGACTCCGGCACCTGCTTGGGATTCTGGGCTTGGCGTCCCGCGCTCCGCCCGTGACTGCGAACCAGCCCCGGGGACACGGCAGAGGAGACGCAGCTTCTGTGTCAGGGAGGCCCACACTGTGAACACGAGCTCTGAGGTAAGACAACGCTGGGCGCCCGGGGCGCCATCGGGGAGCGTCTGCCTTCGGCTCCGGTCATGATCCCGGGGTCCTGGGATCGAGCCCCACGTCGGGCTCCCTGCTCGGCGGGACATCTGCTTCTCCTTCTCCGGCTGCTTGTGCTTTTGCTGGCTCTCTCGCAAATGAAAAAATAAAAAATCTTAAAAAAAAAAAAAAGAAAGAAAGAAAGAAAAGTAAGACAATGCTTGCAGACCTGCAACTCCACACCCAGTGAGGTCACCGTCTATTCATGACTTCGTCATCCAATATTTATCGAGGGCTGTAATGTGCCAGGAGCCCCACAGAGCTCGGGGAGACACCGGCTGCCTTCTAGGGCCGTGGGGGACAAGGGGAGGGCAGGTGCCGGTGCTGACCCTGCTCCCGGGTCTGGAGGGTACTAAGGGAAGGCGGGCGCCGTGACGTGTGTGGAGTCAGAATGAGGGCGTGAGGGACAAGCTGGATGTCCAGTGGGGACCGAAGGGACCAGGGATGTGGGCCGTGGCGGGAGCGACCATCTGCCCAGACGTGGTGGGACCACCTCGGGGGACACCTGGGTTCTGGCTCCCAGCAGTGGTCTGGTTTGCTGAGAAGGTCTGTGGTTGCCGTACCTGGGAAAGAATCCTGGCGTCTAATTACTGCCCCACTCGTTCTCACAACATTTAAAAATCTGTAGACAATCACAGAATCCTTAACCCCCCAGGGGGCACCTGGGTGGCTCAGTGGGTTAAGCCTCTGCCTTCGGCTCAGGTCATGATCCCTGGGTCCTGGGATCGAGCCCCACATCGGGCTCTCTGCTCGGCGGGGAGCCTGCTTCCTCCTCTCTCTGCTGCCTCTCTGCTTACTTGTGATCTCTATCAGGTAAATAAATAAAAGCTTAAAAAAAAAACAGCTTTTTGTTTCAGTTATTTTTTCCATTATTTTCCTGTTTTCTTTTATTTCATTTATTTCTACTCTATTATTTTCCTTCTTCTCTTTAATTGTTTCTAATTTATTTAGGTAGAATGGGAGGTCATTGATTTGAGAGTTTTTTCAAATATAGGCATTTAGGGACATACTTGTTTTCCAAGTCTCTTTAGTGACATCCTACGTTTTTGGTGGTTGTTGTTTTTTGGTTTTTTTTTTTTTCATTTTCACTCATTCTAAAGTATTTCTTAAATTCCCTTTTGATTTACTCTCTGATCCATGAGTGACTTAGAAATGTTAGGAAGGTTCTAATATTTGGAAATTTTTCCAAAGTTATGTCTGTTATTCATTTCTAATTTAACTCCACACTGTGAAGGACACATACTTTTTTTTGACTTGAATCATTTTAAAGTTACTGAGATTTGTTTTATCTCAGAATAATCCTCTCCCTCAGCAAATATTTTCATGGACTGGAGAAGAACCCGTGTGATGCCATCATTGATTGGCAGAAGGTCTATAAATGTCAATTAGGACATTAACTGATAACGTTTAAATTTCCTGTGTCTTCACTGACTTTCTGTCCACTTGTCCCACAATTTGTTGGCAGAGGCATATTTAAATCTCAGGTCGTAATTGTTGGTTTTTCTGTATTTACCGACCTTCTGCAGATCTAGCCATTCTCGCTGTATGAACTCTGAAGCTCTGTTTCACTGTCAGGCGTCTACATGTTGAAAAGCGCTGCGCTGCCTTGATGCATTGTCCCCTCTTTCGTCACAGAATGACCTGAATGTCCTTTCTCCTGAGTCTAACATCTGTGTCCTTCAGGGATAGTTTTCAGTTAGTTTTTGTCATTATGAACCCTATTCCCCCGCAACCCTAGTTATTTTCTACTAGAAACCAGACGTTATGGATTTTCTTTCCTTCTTGGTAACGAATATTTGGGGGACACGGAACTATGCTGAGCTCAGTCCTGGAGAGCAGTTAAGTTCCTCAGAAATGGCTCCCTCTGTTAGACCGACACAAAGCGAAAGTCAAGCAAAGCTTTATTTCGTGCCAAGCATCGAAAATCAAACCGATCAGTCGGGGCGTCTCTTACAAAGAGGCGACGACAACCAGGTCACCCACCCCGATGACTCCCCTACTCGACGACTCCCCTACCCTACAACGACGCTCCCGGGTACTCCCCGACGAGGCCGCTTCCTGACGCTCCCGAGGCTATCACTACTCCTCCGCCGCCTCACAGCCTACCCTTTCTAGAGGTGGTTGAGCCCGGCCCACACACGGGGGCCAGTGTGACTGCAACCCACAGGAGAACTGCACAGTCACGCTCGGCAGCAATACAGTGGCCGACTGAATTCCAACTCACCACAGCAAATACATGCCCCACTGACTGGATGTCTCCATCCGGCCTGGCCCGACCCCAGATCCGGAGCCTGCAAGCAAGCTCCTCCGGGAGGGGCAGGGTCAACCCAAGCCACAACGAAATGGCTCCGTCTGGCCAACCAGGCCCTTACACATCCTTCTGGGTCTTCCTTTAGGAACTGAGCAGGGTCGAGGCAGGACTCAGTATGGGGGCTATTTCCTCCGCTGGGACAGGTCCTCCGACACTGCCCAGTGCACGTGGGTCTGGGCGTGGTTGGTTGGTTTCTGGTCCGGCAGGTGGGACAGACAGTTCATGGCCACTGGTAAGCTCCGGCTGTGTTCCCAACAGATGGTCCTTTCCTGGCCTCAGGCTCTTGGCTGACCACGTACTCAGATGGCTCCCTGAGAGGCCGCTCTGCAGGTCCGGGTCATGCTTTCTCTCTGGAGTGTCCCCCACTGCACTCTGTCCTGGGATTCTATCCGCCCTGGTGTCCCCAGGTCCATCTCCGCAACCCAGGGCATCCGCTGGGCTCTTCCCGGAGCCCCTCAAGGCAGAAGCCACCAGTCAGCGGACGCAGCTGGCCTGTCTCACCGCCCAGTGCCGCCGTGTTTCTCCCTCGAACAGAGCTGCCAACGCGTCGGCTCACGCTTCGTCCACGTCCACGGTGGACGCTCTTGTATGCCGGGATTGTGTCTGGTCTCTTTGGCCCCATCTTTTGCGAAGCCAAGTCCCCACCCAAACACATCAAGGTGGGGGGCTTCCCACCGCTTCCCAGAATCGCCGTCTCCTCCTCCCTCGTGCTTGCTCTTCGCCCTCTCCTTCTGTTCCTTCCGGCGTGAAGACCGTGATCACGGCCTGATCTCCTGACTAGGGAGCCCTTCCCTGGGGCGCCGTCAGCCTCACCTCGTCCGGACTCGCGTCACACTGTGGTCCTGCCTCCTTCCAGCCTTCCCTGCTGCCCGTGGCTCCCGCAGACTCTCCCTGCCACACCTCGGCCGCGTGCAGCCTGGGGGGAGGGCACATCTGTCTTGGCCGTGACGCTGTTCCCGTGTCCATGACCCTCAGCAATCACCTTCCCCGTCTGCCCAGCTGGAGGACCGAGGGCCACAAATCCTCTTCTGTTAAGCTCATCGAGCCTTTTTCTTTTTTTAAAAGATTTTATTTATTTATTTGACAGAGAGAGATCACAAGTAGGCAGAGAGGCAGGCAGAGAGAGAGAGGAAGAAGCAAGCTCCCCGCTGAGCAGAGACCCCGATGCGGGGCTCGATCCCAGGACCCTGAGATCATGACCCGAGCCAAAGGCAGAGGCTCCACCCACTGAGCCACCCAGGCGCCCCTCGTCGAGCCTTTTCAAAGATAAATCCTGTAACTCATTGAACCAATCGTCCATTACCGCCTACCGCGCCGCATATAAGCACGTGGTGTGCGAGCGTGTTTCTGTGGTTGGGGCAGGAATAACGCCCAGGACGGGTCCCTGCCTCAAGGCTCTCCTAACCTGGGACACACAGCGGTCAGCTGTGTCACGGGGGTGACCCCAGCAGGAAGCTCATCTGCAGCTGCTGCCGGCGTGGGCGCTGCTCTGGGGGGCACCAGACTCGGAGCGCCTTCGCCTCCACATGACCCCCAGCCCCTCTCGGCTCGCACGTACGGATCCCGGCGAGAGCAAGCAGCCTCGCGGAACAGAAGGAAGGTGGTGACAGGATCCGTCCACTCGGCCGTAAGCATTTCACTTTCCCCTTTTCCTTCCTCGCGAAGGGCTGACTTTACAACTTGTGTTATAATCTCCTTTATGCACAACAGTGAAACCTTACGACAGCATATGCTCATTTCACACATCCGTGCATAAAGCACGTTCTAAAAATCCTTAATCAGAGGCTCACAATGCAGTACTAAACCCACACCGTATTTTCTCCACACGTTCATAAAAAAGCCTTCGGTTCTTTGGAAAATGTTATTAAGCACCTGGACTCGGGTGGAGGACGTGCGGCGTGTGCGGGCGTCCACAGAGCAGCCCGGGACGGCAGCACCCTGTGGCCCTGAGCAGGCAGCGGGTCCTGACAGACCCCAAGGAAGCGGCCAGAAGGAGGAGCGGAGCCGTCTGGGTGTGATTTCCCCTCCCCCGGGCCAGGGTTAAGGGAAGCGGCTTCCGGCTTCCGTTTGGGAAATGAGACGCCGCATCGGGAGTCACATGCAGTTATTTAGGGTCAACAGGAGATTTCCAGCGGGACCGGAAGGAACGAAACGAAACCTCCGAGTAGCTCCAGCCCTTGCCGGATTAGCATCTGGTCTCAGGAAATCCCCGTGAACCCGGCGATTCTGACTATTACCAATTGCGGGCTTTTCCCCAGGTGCACAGTCGGCAGATTTACCCCGAGACGGTCGCTGACGACCCGCGCTCTATGGGGAACCGGGTGAGCGGCACCCGCGGCCGCGCTCCTCCAGCCGCCCCGCCCACCCCGTGCCTGCCGCCCGCCGGCGGGGCCACCGTCAGACGCACGTCCGGCCTTAAGATCTCCTTTTCCACGTCTCCACGGCCTTCTTACGCGGAACGATCGGCCTTGCGTTCCATGGTATTTGGAACGAGGCTCCCTGGGTCTGGGCCCGGCCCGCTCCAGCTCTGGTGGATCCACGTGGTGCAGCCTGCGGGACACGCACGTGGCACTGGGCCTGTGGACACGGGGCTCCGAGTCACACAGCGCCCAACCCAGGACAGAAGGGGGTCCGTTGCGATGAGCCGTTTCCAGCTCCGCTCACAAGACAACCCCTGGGCTGAGCCGGGCGCGGGTGTGGGATGGCGGAAGGCTCGTCGCCAACAGAAGGCGAGACTCCCATCTGGAGCTGGACGCTGGATGCAGAGCGCTCTGGGCCTCTCTTTAAGGACACCGGTCCCATCACGAGGCTCCGGCCTCTGTCCATTCACCTCCCAAGGGCAGGTGACCCCGTGTGAAGCCCGGGCCGTGGGGGACGCAGATGCTCAGTGTGCGGCCCCAACGAGGGGTGCCCCGTCTGGGAGGATGGAGGGGGCTGCCCAGGACTCCAGGAAGAGAGAGCCCCACGAGCAGGGACACGGGGACGCTCAGAAACCCGCGTGTCTGGACGGGGACGCGGGCAGGTCACGGCGGCGGCGTGAGGAGGCGGAGGGCCGGGCGGGCGGTCTGGGTGGACCACGGAGGGCCCGTCGCCCTGTCCTCTACCCCCGGGGACGCGGAAGCATGTTAGGAAAGAAGGCGTTTGGCTACTCGGCGCGCATGTGTTCCACCCGCACTTTGCTCACCCCCAGTGCAGGGCTGTGACCTGCTGGCGCTTGACCTCCGTGTTTCGGACCTTAAAGGGAAACACACCGGAACGCCCTGGGCCGCCCACCCTCCCTCCCCAGCTGACCCCCGTCCGAAGGGTAAGGCGCCTTCCACTCTGGAGTGTGAGGTCCCAGTGTATCGTGGAGAACAACAGTTATCAGGGGCCCCACTTTATACGACCGAGGTCCTGGGGTCTTGGGATCCCATACAATGACTCTGTGAGATGTTCTTCATGGAACCTAGTCACTCGTTCCAGAAACACTCCCGTGCTAGTGGCCACAGCAGCACCATGGTCCTCGCCCCCCCACAAGCCGAGCCGCCTTCTCCTACCCTGGAACCCGGGCGGCCGCGGGGTTTTCTCAAATCCATGCGCAACACAAACTGCTCAGCTGCCGCCACCACACGGACAAGACCAGCCTGGCCCACGGACGACGAGGGGCCCAGGACCAAGCTGTCCCCTCCGCCCACAGACAGCCGGCAGAGCAAGCAGCCCGAGCGGGCATTAGTGGTTGTGCGCGTGAGCCCCGCTGGGTCAACCCACGGGACCCCCACCCAGACGACTGCTCCCACCCCGAGCCGCTGAGCTCTGGCCGTCTGTCAGGCAGCAACCCCGACGGAGGTGAGCGCCCACTTGCGTCCAACGGCCGTCCGGCCCGAGGAAGTGCGGAAGCAAGCGCAGCAGCGACGAACCATCCCACCGAGGAGCTCGCGCGCTCCTGTGACACGGGTGGCCAGGGCAGCTCACCAGCGCGACAGAATGTGCCTCGTCGTGTGCGTGTCTCTGACCCACGTACGTAGTATTTCTGCGTGTGAACACACGTATCCATGCCTGCAATACAGAAATGCTGGTGTGACTTGTTGGAGCTGGGATTCCTGTGAGGGTGTAGAACATTCTCGTTAACAAGCGGTGTGTCCTTGAGGTGTCTCCTGTGCTCGACCACAAGAACCCCCGTACAGGCAGGAAGGGGCAGCAGCACCAGACACGGGCCTCGGGCCCTGCAGACCTGCCGGAGGTCCGGGGGCTGGCGCAGGAGGAGGGTGGACGGCGGGGCCAGGGCGGGGAAGGCGGGCGGGCAGGGGTGCGGGGGCGCTCCCCTGGGCCTGGGGTAGTCGAGGCTCCAGCTCCTGAAGGCGGACGGCGGCCGCTCTGAGAACCGCGTTCTGCAGGAGCTCAAGCCACCTGAGCACCTGAGATGGAGTTTCCCGACGCGCTCATGACATCCTCCGAAACGGAGGCCGGAGAGGGCACGGGGGAGGACAGGCGCCCGCCGCGGGCCCGCGGGGTCTGCGAGCAGGGGCAGCTGCAGGGAAGGGGGCATGGGGTGGTCCTCCCGGCGCAGGAGGGAGTCCTGGGGCTCGAGGAGGAAACGCGCGGGATCCCGTCCACCAGGAAGCCCCGTGGATGCAGCCTCCAGATGGTCGGGGTCTGTGGCCTCTGGATCTCTATCAAGCAGGTAGCCCCCGGGCGGGGGTCTGTGCCTGGGGCCGAGGGATGCCGGGTCTGCGGAAGGCTGTGTCCCGGTTCGTGCCGCAGCTGGTCCAGAGCAGGGAGCCAAGACGGGGTCTCTGTCCCTTCCCAGTGTTGCTCCGGCTCCGCTCCTGCGGGCACGTGGCTCTCGCACGAGGTACGCTGCAGAGCAGACAGAACACCATGTACCCCCGAGCTGCGTGGTTATTTCCCAAACCACCACAGTAAGCTGGTCTGTGCAAGGCCAGTCAGAAGTGGACAGAGCAGGGAGCTCTGAATGGTCCCCAGGGCTCAGACCCGGGAGCAGGGACCCCCAACAGGACCCTCCGCGAGGGTCCAGCCCAGGTAGAAATTCAAGGGCTAGCCTGACGCGGCCACGGGACCCACACTCGCGGGTCCGTGAAATCCGGCCACTGATGGGAAACCAGAGCTGGGAGATCGCAGGGGGCACCAGTGTGAGTAGGGTCCGCAGGGGTCTGTGAGCTCCGGGGTCTGTCTTCAGTCTGAACTGTAAACATCAGAAGCCTAAACATTCACCCAAGTTATGCGTTTTATGAAGTTTTTGGTTTGCCCCTTCCCCTAAAGTAGGACGTCAGGAAGCCAGAGTCAGGAGTCGGGGGTGGGAGCACTCCCCGGTCACAGAGGCGGCCTGACCGCAGGGCTGAGTGACGTGGAGTAAGGGACAGCCAGGCGGGCCCCTGGGACTGGACCCTGGGGACGCCTGACCTGAGGCCGAGGTTGTGCTGATCTGTTGGCCCGGCCTGGAGCCAAGAGCTTGGTCCACGGACCCCTTCATCTGTCCTGGAGTCTGGCTCCGAAGGGCTGCTCCGCGCCATTCCTCTCCCGGCGGCAAGTGTGCGGCGCTTCTCACCGCAGCCACTCGGCTCGCTGGGCTCCGGCACGCGAGGACCCGGCTGAGCCTGGCTGCCTTCGTCTTCCTGCCCGGCTTCTCCCCACACGAGCTCTGGCTCTTCCACTTAACGGAGGCTGTGAATCCGCCAGCCCGGATGGCTGTTTGCAAACATTCATGGGAGCTGTGCCAGATGGGGGTCCCGTAACCCAGGCCCAGTGCCCAGTCCCCATACCTGATCCCAGTACCCGGTCCCCATACTGGGTCCCCGTACCCAGAACCAGGGCAGTCCCAGTACCCGACCCCAGTACCCGGTACCCATACCCGGCCCCACTGCACACAGTCACCGAGCCCAGCGGTCCGTATCTCCCCAACCTTGTCAGCTCTGAGGTTCATGAATCTCTCCATCTGGCCGGTTCATAGAAGTCTCCTACGGTTTTTATGGGGATTTTTATTCCTAGTTTGGTTGACCACATCCTGTGTTTACTTACCATTTATGCATTTTTATTTAAATTGCCTGTCTGCATCTTTTGCCCATTCTCTAATGGTGTTAACTGCACTTTTTCTTGTTGATTTGCAGGAGACAGTTGGGTATAATCTAAGAAAGTTTGAAGTTCAGTCCAATACTCATCGACAATCAATTTTCCCACGTGTTCACACGCCGCAATGACACTGTAGGTCAGTCTTCGGAAAGGTAGTCTGGGACACAGCCGTGGGCCTCGGGCCTGGGGCTCTGCCTCCCGGGACTGCTGTGTCACCTCGCGGGGATCTTAGCCTGTCCTGGCCACGTGTGCTCCATCGCTCTCTGTAAGGGCGGACATCATCTGGGCCTTGCCCAGCCCCACTGCCGGGTCTGTCCTCTCCCCAGGAGGGTGGAGGGGTGCCCAGGCAGGAGGACCGCCCTGTGTGGGCTGCCAGGGGACCTGCTGGCCGTGGGCGGCACCTGCTGCTGGAGCCGAGGGTCTCCTCTCTAGTGGAGCCGTCCCGTCTAGGGCTCACCGGGGCTACCCAAAACCTCGGTGTCGGGACACAGTGGGCGGGGAAGTCTGGAGCCTGCGGGACCGGTAAGCAGCACCTGCTCGAGATCAATGATTCTGCTATTACCGGGGAGTTTCCTGTAGGGTTTTCCACGTCAGATAATAGTGATGCGCAGAACTGAGCAACAATAGTTACAGCTCCCAGAACCCGTTGAAAACTCCCCATTGTCTTCCTAAGAGAAACTAAAAAATCATTTTTATAAATGTGTCCCGTAATTATTCTACGGGAAATGGGCGGACGGCACAGAGAATCCAGAGCAGAAATGCCGCGGCGCCTCTAACAGACTGAGTGTGTGCCTCCAAATGCCTGCGTTGATGCTTCGAGCCCCTCCCCGTGTGGCGGGGTTTGGAGGTGCCCAGGTCCAGTGGGGGCAGGAGGCTGGGGCCTGCGATGGGTTCAGCGTCCTGTACAGAGGGAGAGAGAGACGCCGGGGCTTCCTCGCTCCCGAAACCCTGAGACCTGGAAGCCTGGGGCTGAAGCCCCGAGCGGGTTTCCACTCACAGCCGGGCCGGCCGTGCTACTGGGCCTAGTCCCTCGTGCCCTGCAGAGCTGCCGCTAGCACACCGGGCTCTGTTTCCCCGCTGAGGGTAAGCGGTCCAGGGCTTGGGGGCCGTTGGTCAGGGGAGGGTCCTCCGAGCACGAGGCTGGGTTTGTGGCCTGTTCCCAACGGTGCGGGCCACACGTCTACAAGAGGAGCCGCCGGGAAGCCGGGCAATGCTCCATCGTGGGGGCGCAGGGCAGGGGCAGGCCAGGCTGCGGGCAGGTGCACGGCCCGCTGTCCGCAGATCCACAAGCCGGCAGGAGCCAGGAGCTGCCGGGGCTCGTTCCCTTGCTCACCGGCATGATGGAAACTGGGGGGTCGTGTCACCGGACGGTGACAGAGTCGTTCAGGGTGACCGCTGACCCTCGTTTCGGAACTGGCGGCCGGGGGCGCGTTTTCCCAAGCTTGTCGCTGCGCCCAGACGTGCTCGCTAACGGTGAAGGTTTGCACGGGACGGGAAGTCACTTCCGCTGTCACAGTACCCGCCGCACGGAAACTCCAGACGAAGTCTCGGGGGACGAGAAGGCAGGGAAATGGCACGGAAGCCTGGGCTCTGGGGCCCGTCCGGCGAGGAGGGCACGGCCCAGGGCTGGGGACGCCGCCCAGGGAGCCGGCAGAGCGGCGGAGGCAGCGCCCAGAGAGGGAAGCCCGTGCAGCCCCCAGCGCAGCCCGGCCTGGCCATGTTTCCACACGACGGCGTCATACGTGGGTCACAGAAGCGAGCGGCCAGACCGTTGCTTCGAGTCTAGTCTGCGCTGGACTAGAGTGCGTGAGGTCGGAGCTGATTTACGGAGACACAAACACGCAAGCCCGACGGGGCATTTGTCACACGTTCCGTAAGTGCTTGCGGATTCCCTGCTCTTGCTCTTGCGGTGACGGTAGGCGGGAACCCCAGCCAAGCCGGCAGGGGTGGGGCGGGGCAGGGGCGGGAGGGCAGGGCCAGGAGCACAGAGAGACGGGCAGTCACTGCTCCCTCACTCAGGCCCATGGGCCTCCCTGACCTCTGGCCTCCACCCCCGCAGCTCAGGGCTCTAGTCCTAGGTAACTGTATCCACAGCCGGACTCCCGGATTTTGTTTGTAAGGAGAAACTCTGGTTCCAAGTCAGGAAGCAACAGGTGCTGGCGAGGACGCGGAGAGAGGGGAACCTCCTGCACTGCTGGTGGGAACTCAAGCTGGTATGAAAACAGCGTGGACGGTCCTCCAGATGCTGAAAACAGCTGCCCTACGACCCCGCAATCACACGACGGGGCATGTACCCCCAAAGACACAGACGTAAGGATCTGAAGGGGCGCCGGCACCCCGGTGTGTGTAGCAGCATGGCACACACATGCACACACGCACACACACACACGCACGCACGCGCACACGCACATACATCCTATGGCTTGTCCCCAAATGCTCGTCATTATAAGATGGACCTACAGAAATACATTGTTTTTTAAAATTGATTTGTGCAACAGTGACTTAAAAACTGTAGAAATTATGCAGATTTTAATATACCATATTTTTCATTGTTTTTTCACTTCTTTTGGAGTATAGTCAACATACAGAGTTACATTGGTTTCGAGTATAGAATCTGAAGCCTGACTGTCCCATTTGTCCCCGTGCTGGGGACGAGTGCGCTCCTAGTCCCCACCCCCACCGACCGCCCCTCGGGCAACCGCCTGTCTGCTCTCTGTCTGCTCTCTGTTGTTAAGTCTGGTTTGCTTTTTTTTTTTAAGATTTTATTTATTTATCTGACAGACAGAGATCACAAGTAGGCAGAGAGGCAGGCAGAGAGAGAGGGGGAAGCAGGCTCCCTGCTGAGCAGAGAGCCCGATGCGGGACTCGATCCCAGGACCCCGAGACCATGACCTGAGCTGAAGGCAGAGGCTTTAACCCACTGAGCTACCCAGGCGCCCCCTTAAGTCTGGTTTTGTTTCCTCCTCTGTTTTGTTTCTTAAATTCCGCAGGTAAGTGAAGTCACACGGCATCTGTCCCCTCTGACTGATCACTTCACTGAGCCCCCTCCGGCTCCGTCCACGTGTTGCAAACGGCCAGATTCCGTTCTCTTGATGGCCGAGGGCTATCCCGTTCTGTGTGTATCTCTGAATGCCACACGTACCACCGCATCACAAAGCTAAAAATAGAATTACCTTGTGCGTCAGTGACTCCGCTACTAGGGTAAGTACCTGAAGAAAACAAAACACTGACTCCAAGGGAAGACGCCCCCGCGCCCCCAGCACCGTGGTTGACGACAATGACGGCAGCACCCACGTGTCCGCCCACAGACGAGCGGACAAAGCAGCTTGGTGAGTCACACTTTCTCCGACTTCGACACACGTGCTCACGATAAGAACTCGGGCAGACAGCCAGGCAGCCCAGAAAGCGGAAGCCCCTGTAACCCCACTCCTCTCCTGAGGAGCCCCGGCAATGAGAACGGGGCTCTGTCCACGGGTGCGGGGAGGTCAGGGTCTGCTCCCCCAGGAGGCCCCACACACAACCCGCGGGCCGCGGGATCTGAGGATGACGTCCTCTGTGCTTCTGCAGGGGTCAAGTCGTGGCTTCCTCCCACCGCGGGGCTCAGACCCTCCCTCGCGGGGCCTGGATCCGCTGATGCCTCGGCCCAGCACCCGCCTTCGCCTGCCTCAGCGTCCAGCCCACCTGCTGAAGGCCGGCTCTGGGCCCTTCCCCAGACATGCTTCCTACAGAGAAGGGGGAACGGCTGCCATGCTTCTCGGCAATCCACAGGGCAGGGCCCAGCTCTTCCTCTGCAGAGCGGTAATGACCCCCTCGACAGGGAGGCCCAAAAGTGCCCCAGTAACGCCGGGCCGGTCACGTCCCCGCTGCGAGTATGCCTACCTCCCCTCTGGGGGTCAGAGAGAGGGACAGGCGGGTGTTACACGTGGTTCCCTGCGAGCTTGCAAGTTCTTCCAGGTTCTCCGCACACATGCGCACGTGTGTGTCGCACACGCTCGAGGTTCTGACGCTGTCCTCTGTCCACCCCTCCTCACCGCGGACGTGTTCCGGAAACAGCCCATTGTGTTCACTGTCGGGGGCATCCCAGGTTTGCTCTCGCACATGGACACCTGGCCGGGGCCCTGACGCGTGAGCCCGGTCCTCGCCCAAATCAGACACCATGTGATGCGGCGGATGGGAGGAGGGCGGGAATCCCCGGCCCCCGATGCTTTCCCGCTGAACAGCGGCCCGGGGCGCCCCAGGACCAGGTGGTCCCAAAAGCAGCCGCACCCACCAGCGGCCCTGAGCTCCGGCCAGCAGTTTGGGGAGGCAAATCTCCATCATCCCCGAGTCCCCACCGGACCTTCTGTTCTTACTAAAATATTTACAAAGCAGAAAATAATACAGAATTCAGCTTTTAGGAAAAAACAATCAAAAGCCAGTTTGACAGCCGTCACCGTCCGGGGGAATCGTCACAACGAGTGAAGGAAACAGAGCGAGACTGAGAGAAGCTCCCTCCCTCGGCAGAGCCGGTGTTGCAGCCCGACGCTCACACGGTCTCCACGACGACCCGGGGTGTCCACTGTATGGTGTTAACACTGTATAGGTATCAACTTTAGGGTTAATGTTTCAAACTCTAGATACAATCTTACTGCTGCGTGTTCGCACCCAAACACATGCTGTGTCTCACAACTTACAACAATCTTTTTTAAATTTAAATAAAGGATACTTGTCATTAGAAAGGAAATTTGCTCAAACTGTAGTAAAAGAAAGTGTACCTATTTGCAGCTTCTAAGGAATGTCCCTGAAACAAAACATAAACATTTTTAATTACCAGTATTAATTACCAGCATTAATTACCAGCATTAATTACCAGCATTAATTGCCAGATAAAGACAAGAAGCTAAAGAGGAACATGAACATGATGTCAGAGGAGACACTGACCCGTGGTTTTCCGGTGTTGATACAACAAGCAGACGGGAGATTGTAAATGTCCCAAATAATACCATTAAAAAGCAATTAATTTGTTTTAATTGCACTGGAAAGATTTTTATAAAAAGACAATATATTATGTCACATACACAACAAAACACAGCTCGGTAACTTGCAAAACCAGCAGCGACATGGGGGACATTCCTGATGATGTCAAAATCACTACAGAAGACTCACAAACAAAATTTAAACTAAAAATGACAAAAATCCAGGCAAGAAGAAAGAAAGCGTAGCTTTTCCTCCAAGTGGACAGCCACAATTTGTTAAAATAATTCATAGGAGAGCTTTCACAGGGCAGAAACTCCGCTCAGACCAGACAAACGTCACTGCCTCCGTAACTTTGTCCTGTTTAAAAATAACAAGAAGAAACAGTACACGAGGGACTCGCAGCGATGGGGGGAGGGGCGGGAACTCGCGCGGGAAAGCAGAAGGTCGTGAGTCACTGGAACGCGGGATTCGGAGCAGGACGCAGCAGAACGATGTCTTCCAGAACCTTCTCTGAGAAGAGGGTCAGACGGAGAGATGGTCAGCTCCAGCCACGAGTGGAAGACGGGATGAATCCGCGGGCTCGAGGCAGCGGCTGTCTACATTCATGCACTAAATTCCAGACCATCTGGTAGAAATGGGCCATTTTGGGAGGAAATGCTAATTGCCCAAATTGTCAGTGAGACGAACAGAAGCTGGCAAGTAGGCACTCAGGTCAGGACGCCCTTGATGGTGCGCGCCCAGGACAACATGCGGAGCCTTCCCGGGAGGCGGGTGGGGGGCAGCGAGGAGCAGTGTTCTCCGGAGCAGGGGGCACACGGGCCCCTCTGCCATCCCGTGAGCAAGGCCGAGGGCACTCTGCGTCCACGGGCCACGGCAGCCCCCCTCAGCCTCTGCGGGGCGGGGGGAGGGAGAGAGGGGGCAGAGGTGGGGCTTCTGGAGCTGGATTTGGCCTCGTGGCATCCCTGGGGCCCGTCACACCCAGAGGCTTTGAGCAGCTCCGAGCAGGCCCTTCCTCCCCGGACCCTCAGCAGCCGGGGCCCTGGAACCCTTCAGTATCACTGGGTCCGCCGAGGTCTTGCGGCTTTCGTTAGGACTGTGGTCACGAGGAGGCTGACCCTGTTTGGACCCGTCACCCACACGGCTGTGCCTGCGCCGTCTGCTCGTCCACCCTGCCCGTCACCCGTCGTCAGCCACGCTGCCGTTGCTGAGCTGAAGGGTGCGTGTGCGATCTCCGTCCAAGGAAGCCGTGGGTGTCTGTCTAGCCTTAGGGGCCCACGGAGTACCAGTCCAGGCAGCCCGGGCAGCCGTGGGCCCGGCAGGGACAGCAGGGTTCAGGCTCTGGGCCTGTCCTCCTGCCTGGGGCAGCGTCTGCAGAGGGAGACTGAGGCAGGCGTGGATGACCAGGCAGCAGCCCAGAAACTCGGGAGAGGCCACTGCCTGGGGGACGTGTCCTGCTTCTTTCTAAACTCCAGGGACTGAAGCCGAAGGTGTGCCCTCTGACCTTTCCCCAAAACACTAGCATCAGCTGGGATCCATGAGGAAGGAAACAGCAGGAAGCCAACATGGTAACTCGCAGGATGGACAGACGGACGTCACACCAGGATGGCCGGAGACACAGAAGGACATAGGCAGGTGGGAGTCTTAGTAATTACACGAAAACGTGATCCCTGAAGCATGGACAGAGCGCGTGTGACGGGGGTGCAGGGTGCCGCCCGGGAATCACGGGCTCGAAGACCCCGGCGTGGGATTTCCCTGGGCGCCCGGGCACGGAGGACACACTCTCCACACAGACACACAGACAGACGGATGCCGGGTCTCGGAGGCCAGTCCCAGTGCGGCAGGAGGGGTTCAAACTCAGAAACTTACTGTGTGTGAGTGAGGAAGAAAAATTTAAAAATTTTGAACTCTCACATTCCCCAAATAAAATCAACAGATCCAGAGATGTCCCAAGCCACGTGGTGGATAAGGGTGACCCGATACCTGGGGGGAGGGGGAGGGGGCTCTTAAAATCTTAAAGATGGACTAAGCCGAAGAAAAGAACAAGAGAAAGTCTGTTCATGACAACTCAGGAGGGAACACGACTGCTAAAGCAGCGGTCTTTCGCAGAACGGTGTAAAAATCAGCGGCGATGGGGAGACACGGGGGTCACTGGCAGGGCCAGGCGGACACACAGCACAAGGGAAGAAAGCCCAAGAAAGGCACAGAAGTAAAGAAAATAAGTGGAAACGTGGCCAAGTGACATAAATATGGTAAATGGGAACAGGACATGAAATGATAGATTTCCTGATGCGTAACGACACTCACTTGGAAATAAAGTGAAAGGATCCACACTTACCACAGAGAAGACGGAACCTCTCAGGGGGCGTCTGGGGGCTCAGTCGGTGAAGCCTCTGCCTTGGGTCAGGTCCTGGTCTCAGGGTCCTGGGATCGAGCCCCGCATCGGGCTCTCTGCTCAGCGGGGAGCCTGCTTCTCCCTCTGCCTCTGACCCTCCCCTGCTTACATGCCCTCACTCTGTCTCTCTGTGTCTCTCCCAAATAAATATATTTTTTAGAAAACCTCTAAGGTGACAGGAAAGTAGACAGACCCGGGGACCACGTTCGAGCCACGAACACAGAACGGTCAGCCTGAAACCGATGGGAAAGACGCATGAGCTGAGCACGACCTGCGCCAGCCCGCTGGCCGAGAAGGTCCGGCGTGACGCGAACCAGCGGGCAGAAGGGGAGCCGCGGCGGAGCAGGACGGTCCAGCGGGGAGGCTGGGGAGCCGCGTGCTGCCGGAGGGGACAAGGACAGAGAGGACGGGGTCAGGGACGCGGAAGGACTGCAACCCCACGGCTGTGCAGCAGACGCCGGTGCCGCGCGCGGCGGGGGACGTGGGCGGCCGAGGTGAGGACACGCACAGCATCCTGAAACCACACGGACGCCGACGCTCGAGACCCCGAGATGCCTTCTCTGCAAGCCCGGGAGCAGGGAACCGCGCTCGTGTCCGTGCCCCGGCCTCTCGCTGCCCGGAGCTGCCGCCACCATAAGGACGCCGCCAAGAGGACAATCCTCCCCTCCGTCACTTGCAGACCCTGTTGGCGTCTGCGGATCTCGGGCAGCGAGGGGGGGCGTTTCTTTCGAACCCACACCGGCGGCTGGAAACACGGACTTCGCGGGGAAGAACGGTTCTCACACCATTACGTACCTTTGATCTACACCTCATAAACGCTCGAAAGATACCGAGGAGCCGCTGGGCGAGGCGCACCTGTCTTCACGTCAAGGCAGGCCGAAGGCAGGAGCGCTCACAGACGCCCCCGGGACAAGCTGCTTTTCCTGCCGGCCACTCACTCCCAAAGCAGGTGCGAGCGTGTTCTCGGCGGGCCGGAGTCAGGCTTCTGGTTCAAACAAAGTGTGTGTTCGGTCACGCTGGCTTACAAGGACGTCTCGAGCGGCGTCCCTTACGTAAAACAAGTAACGTCCGTGAAGAAGAGTCAACAGTCAGCAGAGTTCATCAGACGGTTGCCAGCAGGTCCGCACACCCCCGACGGCATTCCCCGTGTCCGTGACGGCTGACCCGGTATCTCCTCGAGCGTGGCACCCCCGACTGAGCCAGGACCAAACTTAACCAAACATGCGTGAGCCGCTCTGTGGAGGTTTGGAAGCCCGTGACGGGTAAGGAGGGCGACCCGGATGAGCGAGCAGGAACTAGTGATTATAAACCGTCAGTTCTCCCCGAATTGTTCCAAACGCTTGATGCCGTCTGAACTACTGCTCCAGCTGGAGCTGCTCAAAGTACAGACTCACGTAAAGACTCGTATGGAAGACGGAGATTCCCAGACAGCTTCACCGAGCGGAAAACACGGGCGTGGGTTCGACACTGCGCGTGGCGATGGAGAGCCCGGACGGCGTCAGAACCGGGGCTCGGGGGAGTCGGCAGGACGAGCAGACGGCTCGCTGGCAGGGCCATCTGCGCCCACGCCTCACGCGAGCACAGCCGTGGGCCCCGCTCTGGATGGTAAAGTCACGACGCTAATAGAGAAGTCGTCAGGACCCTGTTTTCTCGCCCAGGGCAAGGGGGGGCCCCTGGAGCGCAGAGACCACGTGAGCCCACGGGTGGCCCTTTGGACCCTGTTTCCGTCATATTAACTGCCTAGTTAACTGCGTAGTCCGGCTGGACCGCATGGACGGAGGTGGCTCTGCTCCGTGTTCTCACGTGCCGGGAGGGGAGCTGCAGGTAAGAGGCCCCCATCAGAGCCGGCTGATTTAATTACTCTTTAATTATCTGACAATGCAAATGAGAGACCAGGAAAATCGCTCACGCTACTCACAGCCCACTCGCCTCTGTGGCCCGTCCACACGGGAGGTCAGATGCTTGTGCCTTCCCAGCGTGTGGAGCAAACAACTGACGTGTCCACAAAGGTGGCGAAGTCTGTACAGAGTTTAACTGTGCGCGAGGCAGCAGCTCCCGGGTCCGAGGGAGCCCGTGAGAGGCTCTACCTCCGCCGCATCCGGCTCCCAAGATGCACCCACAGGCCGCGCCACCCACCTTGCCGTCTCTGTCCTGGGTCTCGGGCCTGAGGCCCCCGCCCAACTGATGGCGCATTTGTACCAAGTTGTGGCGCGTGAGGAGGTTGGGGTGAGTGAGTGATGCATGAAGAGGCCGCGGCCTGGCCTCCCCCGGGCTCTCCGGGCCCCCAGAGCCTGAGCGGTTTGGGTCCCCCTCCTGCGGATGGCCTCCCTTTCCCGACATCTAGCAAGTGCCCACAGAGCACTGGGGCTCAGTCAGACAGAGAGCGAGGGGACACTGCAGGCTGTCCCCTCACGGGGCAGGACTGGTAAGCTTGGATCCGATTTCGGGTGGTGGAGGTTGGCCGGACTGGACCCTGATGCTCCAGGGCACACCAGAGTCCCCAGCCGCGGTGCTCAGGGCATCCACTGTGGGGCTTGTGCCCGGCGGTGGGGCCAGGCCCATGAGGGGCGGAGGGTGGGCACTGCCCAGCAGCGGACCTACTGAGGAACGCACGCCTGGGAGCTCAGAGAGGGGCATGCCGGCGCCGGGCTGTGTCCGTGCAGCCATTGTGAAGCCCACACCGTCTCTTCCCTCCATCCGCACGTCCAGCTCACAGACTCCCCGCTGGGCACCCCACTCCCCACACACGTTTACAGACACCACTGTCTCCCCCTGCAGTCCCGCTCTCTGGCTTTGCCCTGACCTGCTGCCCACAAGAGACTCCGTCCGACCTGGGACACCAGTCCATCAATCCAGCCGTGATTCTCCCCAGTTGAAATCCCTCCTTGGCTCCCCTCGGCCATTCGTCGAGAATCCCCAGTCCTCAGCATGCACGTGAGGTCCTTTGGGGTCTGGCCTCTGTGTCTCCCCAAACCCCCAGTGAGTTCGGGCACCGAGCATACCCACTGGCTTCCATCTTCCCGTCCAGTCTCCCTCCGCCAGGGACAGGCCGCCGGACGACACACGCCCCCGAGAACCCCCCGTCCTTGTGGACACCGTCTCCCGAGCCCGGCTTCTCTGATTCCTCGGACGCCAGGAAGCCCTGCCGCCAACCCACAGAATGCCCGTTTACATGTCCCCATCCCGAGCCGAGCGGAGAGCCTCGGAGGCTGGTGGTCACTCCCGCAGCACAGGCAGCCCTCCTGCCGCTTGCACACCTACGCCCACGAGAGCGCCACCCCTGCTGCGTGTCTCCCGTTGTCTGGGGGACAGCATCCCTCCTGCACAGCCCCCAGAACCCGAGGGTCCTGCTTCCCCCCGCACCAGCCCCTAGTTGGGGAGCAGCTGTCTCCTCCCGGTCGCCCCACCGTAGAGACCTGGTGGAGGACCCGCCCCCCCATGCACCGAAGAGCTTCCAGCGGGGCCTGCGTATTGTCACCAAGAACCGAGCTGTCCCCACAACCCTACTCTGTGCTGAGAGCCACTGGCTTTGTAGGAATTACATCATGTCCTACAGTTCCCTCCCTCTAAGAGCTCCCCACCACTCAGCCCTGCCTCCAGGAGCCCGCTGAAGTGTCCCCGGGAGGATGGGCCACTTCCTCCCTGGGTCTGCCGGGAAGAGCACCTGTCCCCTTCCGTGTGCACCATGCAGATGGGCCCTGTGGCCCCAGAGGCCCCTCCTGGGGACACACATGGCGGCCCGTACATGTGAGACAAGGTCTGCTCCTGGGGGACTGTGCAGATCTCTGCCCAGACTGCCACTTAGCCTCGTTGTCACTCTGGAACCATTGTCAGCACATTTGCCACTGTCCCCACATCCGCTTTTACAGACATCGAATCATCCTCATTAACCAGTGACTCCAGTCCACGCCACAGTGGCTGGGCCCTCGCCTGCTCTGGAGAGACCCTCGTGGACCCACTCCGAGATCCACACCAGGACCCACACCTGGACCACACTTGGACCCACGCCAGGACCGACTCTTGCATCCACACCTAGATCCACACCTGGCGCCTCACCAGGAGTCACAGGCTATCAGATCTAGGAGTCTGTCGTGGAGGTGGAACAGACCCGAGCACGGTGGCCGCAGGATGCCCAGGGCGGAGGGTCCAGGACAGCATCGGGAAAGCCCCAGTGGAGTGAATAGGCACCACTGCTCAAAAAAAGTAGCCTCGGGGAATGCCCTGTGTCCCCAGCGAGATGGCAGGAGCAACTGACAGTGTGTGTGAGGACAGACAAGGCGCTGGGGACGGTGGGGGTGGTGGCGATCCTAGCCGCACGGCACCCTGGCAGGGACGTTTCTGGAAAACGGCGAGTAACCAGGGCTCTCTTCTCTGATCTCAGCCAGGTCCTCTCCCAGAGAGGATCGCCCTCCTCACCAGCTCTGGGCTGCTCTGTGGGTAGGGGATACAGAGGACCCCTCGGCTCTCGGACAAGTGGCAGACAGGGGAGATGGGGCCCCGGGGCAGACCCTGCCGAGGCAGAGCCCTGAGCCGATGCCCTGGGCCTTCCGCTGAGCTTCGTGGTGGACACTGGGTGGGGAACTCCCTGCGGACAGCCTGGGCGACCCCGCTTGTGCAGTCTCTGCTCCACAGGCCATTGTCTTTGGCACTAGTCACCAGTGACCAGCGGGCCACCGGGTTCCCCGGACAGCCAATGTCCCCAAACGCAGGTTCAGCAGCATCTCATTACTGTGCTGACGCCCAGGGCGCTTTCTTCTGTGTGGCAAGTTTATTTCAGCCTAAATTATTAAGCACGCTGTTTAATAATGCAAGCCTTCACGTTGTCGCTGGAAAAGCAGATGCCTTGTTTCAAAGCATATTGTTTCCAGAAAGCAGCAGGTGACCTGAGCTCCCTCCTCTGATCTCAGCCCGGGATCGTCTGCTCAGGGAGACGCAGGGCGTTTCTTGGTTAATCAATGAGGCTCAGCCCAGCTTTGTGCTCCTCTGTCTAACTTACTTATTCATTTGCATTTGACAAGGTCCCTGGGATAAACGCTGACCGTTCGGGCAGTTTTCAGGGAAAAGCAGATTTGTCCGCACACAAGCTGTGTTCCCAGGAGCACAACACACTCCTGAGCCCCACACACAGGCGTGAAGGGTGTGTTCTTCCCGCCGGGGCGGAGGAATCACCGGCGCCAACTCTCGTTTCTTAAGAGCCCTCCCAGCCCACGCCCCACACACACGTCACGGGGGAGTGAGAGGAGACCCCAGCTTGCCCTGTGTGGGGTCGAGACTGCGCCCAGTTCCACGTCACTGAAGCCCAAGTTCCTCCCGAGCTTCAGCCAGAGGCGCCCGTTCCAAGGTCCCACACATCCCTGGCGTGGGTCCCTCGCCTCCTGGGAGGCTCCTGCTTGCAGCCAGACCGCTGGGGATCGCAGAGCAAGACGGCATCTTGGGTGGGTGTTTCGAGCCCCATCTGAAACTCTACAAGGACCTTGGAAAACTCCAAGGCGGTAGGACCTCTAACGGTGAGGGGCGCGGGCGGGAACAGATCCAGCCCAGGAGGACGGCCACTGGCTCCTCCTGTTCCAGACACTCCCGAGGACAGACAGGGGCGCTGGGGTAGCCTCCCGGGACGGCAGACGGCACACCCGGCCCCAAAAACTCATCTGGACGCCTGTGATGACCTTGGGAGCAGCCAGGACACCCGGTCTCCTTCTAGCTCAGCTAAACTTCTCTAAAAACACCCAAAAGGGACCACTCCCTCCCACCCATCAGGCCCCAGAAAGCCCACGAGGGAAGCCACAGCCTGTCCCCTCACAGCACAGCTTTCCATCTTGTTTGGCGGGCAGACCGCCCCGGTGCCCCCCGGAGGACATGGGTCAGGAGACGGTGGTTCCACGGTGCCCAGACAGGGGTGTTCTTGGGTCTCAGCAGGTAGGAATGCCCAGTGGGGAAGTTCAGACCCCGGAGCCTCAAGGTGCCTCAAGCATGGACAGAGGAGCCGGGGGAGGCAGCGCAGAGGGCACAGGTGTTCATCTGGTCTCTCCTGGCAGCTTTGCTTGATACCTCCTGCGGACCTGGCTCTCACCACCAAGCACAAGAGCCTCCTCCCCCTCCACCGGCCCCCTGGGGACTGGGAGGAAACTATCTACTTTTTAAATGACCCCCACTTAGCCCCCAGGAAACACGTTCCCATCACCCACATCACAGTCGAGCTGGGGTTTTCTGAGCCTCCGCTCACTGGGTTCTTGTCTCAAACAAGCTGGACCCCCTCACCCCCAGTGTCCACCATCTGCTTTGGGGACACCACTCCTGCACAGCTTCTGGTCTGGGTCCTGCTGTCTTGGCCTCCCCAAAGTCACCTGGAGCTCGGGGCCCGGTGCGGGGGCACATCAGGACAGGCCAGGGGTTGAGGAGCAGACCGACGAGCCCCTCCCGGGCATCCTGCTCGGCCTGGTCTGGAGGACCAGCCACCACCCCCAGGCCAGGCTGATGGACAGCAGGGGCCATGGCAGGAACCCAGCTCCCTGCTCACTGTCCCAGGGACAGCCAGACACTCGGTGGCCCTCCAGGTGGAGGGGTCCTAAAGATGCAGATGAGGACAGACGGCGAGGCCAGACGCCTCCGAACAGTCAGGGAGGGAGGAGTGAGGCTGGACGGGGCAAGGGAGGCCCGCCTCACACATCAGGGGAGGCTTTGGGGTCGGGGGAAGGAGGCAGAGGGGGAGGAGGGCCCACAGGGGGCCGCGCAGGCGAGTCCAGGGCCACGGAGAGGACAGCGGGGGGACCTGGAGAAGGGACGCGGCACAACCACCTGTGGGTGTCCCACGGCTTCGGGGGCTGCGGGCTGGACGGTGCCGCCGCGGGCGGGCTTGGAGCCGGCACAAATGCACAGACCCTCTGTTTAGTCCTTCTCGGGTATCTCGGATTTCTTTCATCGCGGTCTTCGAGGTTGGAGCACACGGACCCCATTCGCATTTTGTTAGATTTATACCGACGTATCTCCGGTCTCTCGGTGCTGGTGTAAAACATATTGCTCTATAATCTCAATGTCCAGCCATCCCCGCTGATACTAGAAGCTCCATGCGCTTACGTCCGAGATGGGCTAATTCACTCAGTAGCTGTGTAATCGGAGACCGACGGTGGTTCTGCCCGTTTCCGTGCCCGGAAGGTTTGGTCCAGTCTCGTTTAATGGAATTGCTGATGGAGCTGGCCACGGGCTCCTCACCAGCGACTCCTGCTTCTTGGTCAGATCTGCTGCTCGACCTTTCACGACCTTGATTTCCACAAATGAAGCACCCGTGTTCCTTCTCCCGAGCACCTTCGGGAACCTGCTGCTGCAACTTTTAACTGTTTCTCTTTGCCAGATGCCCTGAAGCTCGGAATACGTAGTATCCTTAACGCGCTACAACGTATCTTCAATCTGCGCTTGGCCGCTTGGGGAGAGCACGTCCCACCGCCCGACGACCCTGCGTCACCGTCTGTTTTACTGGCTCAGCGTGACAGTCCCCGACCATCTCAGCGCCAGGGGTCCGCCCCTCATTCTTTCCCAAACCTGCACACTCCCGTCTGGGATGGTTTTCTCCACCATGAACGTGGACGTCTGATGGCGTCTTTACTTCCCGCTCATTTCTCGAGAGAGTTTAGTGCGTGGAATTTGGGCGGGCAGCGCTTCGGTTCTGCTCAGCACGTGGAGACGAGGCTCTGGGACACGGGGCTCCCGCTGTCCCCACAGAATCCCACTCTGGGCTCCTCCGGGTTCCTCTGACTGTGTCTCAGGGACCGGCCTGCTGCGCCCCGACGGGCGCCTCCGTGCTCGCTGCTCTGCCCCCCGGGTCCAGTCTGCTTAAGCAGTTGTGCTTCTCTGGCCCGAGCGGTGCATCGAGGACTTGCATTAAAGCCCAATTCTGGGGAGATTATGCATGTTCTCGTCCATTTTATCAAACGTTCCCTTTCTTTTCTTCAGCATATTTACAGCTACTGCCGTCCCGGCCCGGCTGCTGTGCTCAGCACCTGACCGAGCCCGGCCGCTTCCGGGGGCTTCTCTCGCTCTCGGCGTCGATCACGGCGGCCTCTTCCTCCCTTCTCAACCTGAGAAAAAAGCGCACTGAGTGCTACGTGCCAGCGGCCACAGAGCGTGTCCTTCCTCGCAGGGGATGCTCCTTCCCCTGTGAGGCCACAGGCAGGGGGCCCACCACGGCCGTTAACCAGGACCGGGTCGGGGCAGGGCTGGGGCAGCCTCCGCCGGACGTCCCCCACTGTCGTGATGCCTCCCAGGTGAGACGTGACCTGGTTCCCCAGCCCGCCCTTCAGGGAGACGGTCCGCTCTGACGCACAGAGACAGTGGGCGACCCCACTGCCCCCTCCAGCTCAGGCTCCCTGACCTTGGCTCTTCTCACAGAGCCTCAGCGGCGAGCGACCATGACGGGCGCGGGGGTCCCGGGGTCTTAGGTGGCCAACGGCCCCCGGAACTTGTCTGCTTTCTGTTTGACATTTCATTTGCTCGTTTGCTTCTGTAGATTTCGTTTTCTTAATTGTAGCTCATTTTAATTCATTGGATTCATTTTGATCCATTTAGCAAGTAACAATGTAAAGAATAAACATTATCAGCCTCCTTAGAGCGGTGGCGGCTAACGGCTCTGCAGCACTGAGACTTCACGAGGTCTTGTTCAAAGTCCTGTAAGTCCAATAACTAATTTAACCAGTGAGTAACCCCATCCCTGTATAAGAAAAACGATTCGTCATATGTTAATGCCTTAAACATATTCCATCCTATTTCCCCAACCTGGCTGATCTAAAAGTTGGATTTTGTATTACTGTGAGTCAATGTTTGTCCTGAAATCCCCTATATACTCTCACAGACTACTAAGCTAGAAGTCTTTCTTAGCCATTTATAGTGAAAATGTGCGTAATAAGTGAGAACCTCATCCACAGATGCAATGAAATGCTACTCAGCGACTCTCCTCCCCTGACGGATGGGATTGTTCGGGATTCTTACTCCACGTGGGACCCGCTCAAGACCCTCCCTCTAAAGCAGTCTTATATTCCGCAGTTAGTGCCTGGGAATCGTCTTTATGACACGTGCACACCACGAGTCACTTCAAATCTACTTCGCACGCGTCAAAGTGCGGAAACCGGAGCCCCACGCTCGTCCCTTCTCCTTTCAACGACATGAGACGCGGTTCGGATGGGTGAGGAAGATGGGGTTCATACGTGCTGGAACACTACGCAGCCATCAAAAAGAATGACATCTTACCATTCGCAATGACGCAGATGGACCTGAAGGGTGTCGTCGTGCTGAGTGAAAAAAGTCAATCAGAGAAAGACAATGACCATATGATCTCCCTGGTACGTGGGGTTAAGAAGCAAACTGGAGGAGCACAGGGGAAGGCAGGGAAACTGTAAGAGACTCAGTGACAGGAAACAAAGTGAGGGCTGCTGGCGGGGGCGGGGCGGGGCGGGGCAACCGGGTGACGGACACTGGGGGACACGGGATGGGACGGCTGCTGGGTGTCCCATGACGACTCCCTGAGCTCTGCCCCGAGACCAGGCACACGCTGCGTGCTACCTGCGTGCTACCTGTGTGCTAACAATGGAAGAAGACAGTGGTGAGCAGCTCCAGCGGCTGCCGGGGGTTGCCAGCAGCCAGCCAGCTAGCAAGGAGACCACCTGGGCAGGAGGAGTTTCCGGCGGAAGGTGGGAGTGGGGACCGGCAGACCTGGGACTCCGGGCCATGAGAGAGGTGAGCACGACCTGACCCGTCCGGCCAGGGGGACACACAGGGCTGCGGTTTCTTCTGCTAGTATCCACCGGTCTGTTTTTCATTAAGATGAGAGCAGCTTGGGCACGTCTGAATTGCTGGGTGAAGGGCTGAGACACGGGCCAGAGGGACAAGCAGCACTGGAAGTTCCCAACAAGGTGGGGGGCAGCGGCTGGGACAGGTGCACAGCCCGGACGTTAGGGGTGATGTCCTCAACGGGAGGGGTGTGGGCACAGGGGGTGGGCACTGCCAAGGTCGAGGGACATTCCGGTGCAGCCACAGGTGTCGGGGGAGGGACGGCCGTGGCGGGGAGGCTCAGCCTTCCTGGGGGGAATAGGGACCGTGGTGACCCACCGGTGTGTCTTCAGACGGTGTGACTTTGTGGCTTTCTCCCACAGCAGTAGCAGGGGACTCCGTGATATCGGAGGCCAAGGCGTGGCCGAGCGGGGTGTCGTTCTGGGCCCGGCAGGAGCATTGTCCGTGGAGAGTGTGCCTGAGCCGGGGCAGCAGAGTGAGACGGACCCACTCGAGAGTGAAACGGATGTTTTTGGTTAATGGAGAGACCTCAGAAGCCAGAGGCTGAGGTCGGAGAGCTGGTTATTAGAGACCTCCCAGCAGCACCCAGGACTCTGAGGGCCTCTGGCACTCCCTCTAGCCGACTTACGGGAGGCCTGAAAAGCAGGTGGCGGAGCCTGGACACGGTGGGCGCGTGTCCCAGACGCAGGTGGGAGCTGCCCTCTGACTGGCGGGCTCCGGTCTGAAGACGCCCCGCTCTGACTCAGTGTGGGAGCCCCTGACCGAGACCCGGCCCAACACCTGCAGGCCGCCGTCCCCCGCCTCACCGCACGTAAGGCGGAGCCGAGCCGTGGACGTCCACGGGCAGGGCCTTCCCACCCCCGCAGGCTTCCTCCCCAGCCGAGCAGGGACAGAACGCGGAGCCGACGGCAACCCACAGCCCGGCGGCTCGCAGGAGATGGACAGACGAAGAAGCACAGCAGGGATTCGGAGGGACCATGACAAGGACCTGAGAGGCACGGGCAGATCCAGCAGGGCCTTGTTTATAGGATCAACGAAGACGCGGGCTGACCCCGAGGGAGCGGTCGGCTGCGTCAGAGCGAGACGAGGGCTCCCGGCGTCCTCGATCGACCGCACAGGAGTCGGCGGTTGTTGCTGGCGGAGTGACCCAGGGCACAGGACGCCGAGGACGGGAGTGATGGTGATGAGGGAGAGACACGGGGCTTCCGGCATCCTTGGCTGGGGTCCCCGTCGGACGAGCTTCGCAGTCGCTGAGTACAGACAGACGTCAGGAAACGCTGTGTTTGAGAACGGTCGCGCACCCCGTGTCCCTCCTCGGCTCGGCACAAGGTGCAGAGTGTGGGGTGGCCTCCCGCGGCTCCTAAGACGAGGTACATGCATTGGCCATATTGGACAGCCCTGGGGGTGACTTCTGCGTCCTGCAGAGGCGTCCCTCGCCCCCGGGTTACGGAGCTCTCCGGGCTGCCGGGCTGTGCGGCAGGAAGGCGGCTGGAGCCCAGCTGGCTGTTGACCTGGCCCGAGCCACTGAGGAGCGGGTCCCAAGCGGGGGATACCCAGACCCTTGTTTAAAGGTCTGCACACCTGAGCACTGACACGTCAGTCCTGCCCTTTGTTCCTGCTGTTTGCCTGTCTCTGCGCGGAAGCCCTGAAATACTTAGAGCCTCGATTCTGCCTTCCCCCAACATCATCAACAGGGAACAGAAAGTTAAGTCACACCCTCACCCCGTCGGCTGCTGAAAGCGCTCAGGGGACGTCTCGGGGGACGGCTGGGGGCATGGGGAGAATGTCGTCGCGGCGACTGCCACACAACAGGTTGCGAACCCTTCGAACCATTTCAGCTGAACAGTGCCCTGAGTACCGGAGTGGGCATGACAGCAGCCGACCCCCGCGTCTTCTCCGGAGCTCGGGGAGCAGAGAGGCTCCTCGTCGGCACCGGACCCCACCAGAGTCCCAGCTCTGAGAGCGAGCAGCTCCGCAGCGGGGCACGCGGGCCGCGTCGGAGAACGGAGGGCGGCAGGAAAGCCACATGACCCCGGAGGAAGGCGGCTGTCGTCACCAGGATTCTCCGGAGGCCAGAGCCCGTGCGGTCAGAGGTCCACTTTGTCTGAGAAAACACCAGAACGCCGCCCAGTCAAAGACGAAGCCGGGTGGACCAGATCGAGGACCCTCCGCCCTCAGGCCATCTCTGCTCACACGTCCAAACCCAAAGTCACGGCGTTCCTGCCTTGCCGAGCAGAAGGGGCGACAGGCCTGGCACCCCCACGGGAGACCTCAGATCAGGGTTCTTCCCGTCCGTGGCGGATTAAGTGGGCTCCACGCCCTTGCATCTGGTCAGGTCCTTGACCTAAGACCTCCCCCTGCCGCCTGTCCCAGGTGCGCCCGGTCCAGCGTGGCCAAAGCATGGGTAGACCTCCTGCTTCTCCATGCCGGAACCCTCGAGAGCCTCGTGGCCGCTGCTCACCCCCAGCCTCCCGACCTCGGTCCCCTCCCCCTCCGGTAGGATCCAGGCCGAATCCACGCCATCACCGCACACCCTCCGCTTATCTTTGGCTAATTCCTCCCGTAACATTTCCCCCTCGGAGGTCACGCACACGTCTCATTAGAGTTACTCCTGTGTGTTTAATATTTTTGATACTATTTATATAACATTTTTAAAATTCCATTTCTAATTGTTGGCTTTTATGTAAAAACAAACTTGATATTTACCTTGTTCCAGTAACCATGATAAATGTAACTTATTAATTCTAATAATTATCCTATGACCTTTTTGAAGTTTTACATAATCAATTATGTTGTATTCAAATGGCTTTCGGTTCTCCTACTCCAAGCCCCAGGTTTTC
This sequence comes from Mustela nigripes, assembly GCF_022355385.1. Lineage (NCBI taxonomy): Eukaryota > Metazoa > Chordata > Mammalia > Carnivora > Mustelidae > Mustela > Mustela nigripes. The sequence goes on along the minus strand of NC_081562.1, from coordinate 1,106,845 downwards.
ATGCTTTCCCCCTGCCTCACTGTGCTGTGCAAAACTCTCGGGTCCGACGCTGAAAAGCAGTGGCGACATTCCCGATTCTGGTGGAAAGACGGTGCGACCCGTCCTTGGTGTGTCGCTCTGTTAGACTAAGGGAGCTCACCTGCGCTTTGCCAAGGGTTTTTATCACGAACGAACACCGATGTGCCTCCGGGTTTCCTGTTGCACCTATTAAAGTGATTGTTTTTTAGCTTATTCTACTAATGTGGTAAATTACATTAAACCTTTTTGGTTCTTTTTAAGCAAAGATATAATGGACATACAAAAGTGCAAAATTCTTCCATGTTTGCTGACTTTTAACAATTTTCTTTTTCTTATGTTACATTAGTCACCGTACAGCACATCATTAGTTTCTGGTATAGTGTCCATGAATCACTGTTTGCGTAGAACACCCAGTGCTCCGTGCGATCCGGGCCCTCCTGAATACCCACCACCAAACAACCCGACCCCACCCTCCTCCCTCTGAAACCCTCAGTTCCTCAGAGTCCACAGTCTCTCATGGTTCTTCTCCCTCTGATTTCCCCCAACTCCCTTCTCCTCTCCGTCTCCCAGTGTCCTCCATGCTATTTGTTATGCTCCACAAGTAAGTGAAACATATGATGATTGACTCTCTCTGCTTGACTCATTTCACTCAGCATCATCTCCTCCAGTCCCGTCCATGTGGCTACAAAAGTTGGGTATTCGTCCTTTCTGATGGAGGCATCATACTCCATAGTGTATATGGACCACGTCTTCCTTATCCGTGCGTCCGTTGAAGGGAGTTTTGGCAACTGTGTACGTCTCTGTAACCAGCACACAAGACGAGACGGCCCCGCAGGAAGCTCCCCTGTCCCTGTCCATGTGCGCCCCCACCACCGAAACCCGGTTTCTGTCGCCGCAGGTCAGTTTTGCCTGTTTGAACCCCGTACAAATGGAACACGTAGCAGGCGCACGATCGCCCGCGCTCCTCCGCCAGATGTGGTCCTGGATGCGTCCCGTCGTCAGTCTCAGACAGCGTGCATCTTTCTCTGCCGCTGACCAGCGTTTCCACCGTACGCTGCGCTCCCCCCGTTTATCTGCTCCCCAGCCGGTAGACTTCTTGGCGAGTTTCAGTTTGGGGCAATTACAAGTAATGCTGCATAAACACCCTTACACACGTCGTAGCAGGTAAATACCTGGGGTGGGCCGCCCCCCACGTGGCAGGACCCCGCAGCCTGCTTGCTCTGCGGTGCAGCCCCGTGCACGCGCTGTCACCGGCACCTACAGATGTGGGCTTGGTTTCTTCCCAGTTGTCATTGTTTCTATTTTCTTTTTCATCTCAACTTACTCATAAGAGCCTCCTGTATAATTTTTGGGTAGAAATAGAACTGGTAATTATCCTAGATTTATTCCTGTGGTTTTTTCCCCCCAATTTTTTTAATGTAGGAACACACACATAGCTTAAAATTAACCGATCTTAACTGTAAGTGGTTTTATAAACATTCCATGTACAAACCTCAACGCCATCCACCTCCAGGACTTGTCCATCTTCCCAGACGCGCCCGCCCCAGCCCCAGCCCCCGCACCAGCATCCGCGCTCTGTCTCCCCGAATCGGACCCTCCCGGGCGCCTCACATAGGTGGGATCGTGGGGTTTGTTGTGTATGTGTCTCACTGGCTTGTCTCCCGTAACACAGCATCCTCGGGGGTCATGCATGTGCCAGCAGTGTCAGAGTTTTCTCCCTTGTGAATGGAACAGTCTTCCGTCATCTGGAGGGACCATGCTTTATCCACCCCCCACTGACGGACACGGTGGCGGCCTCCGGGCCGAGCTTCGTCAGTGATGCATGCGGGCTCGCGCGCACAGACGTCCCTTCCAGACTCTGCTTTCCACTTCGGAGCGCACCCGCGCAAGTGGCCGGCTGGATCCCGCTCAGCTTTTTACCACGAATTAAGATGTTTGCTTCCGGCTTCTCGTAAACACCCTTTTACTAGAGCCACGTCCACTCGTACTTCGCAGAGGGGATCCCCCGTGTAGGGTACGGAACGTGCCCACGTGTTCCTCACTTCGGCGGAGATAATCACCGTCCCGTTCCGTCTCATTCCCGCGATGCGCCGCAGCAGGTCGGCTGGTGAGTACGAAGCGGCTCCCTCATTCCCGGGGTAAAACCCCCAGTCACAGCGCTGATCTCCACTGCTGGATCCGGACAGCCACGCCGCGCTGAGGAGTTCCGCGTCTTTGTGCAAGAGCCACGGCTGGGCTGCAGTTCCACCTCTGGACGGTTCCTCTGCCGGCACTTGCGTCCCCCACTCGCTGTTTATGGAAGAGTTTGTATAATATTGGTAATAATGATAAATGTGTGGTAGAATTCTCTGCTGAAGCCATCCGAATATGCAGTTTCCCTCGTGGGAATATTTCTGATTATGGATTCAATTTGCATCACGGACACAGGTTTGCTTAGACTTCCTATGTCTTCTGGCGTCCAGTTCGGTATTTTGTGTGTTTCGAGGAGTTTTTTGCTTCATCAACGTCGTTGGGATTCTGTTCGTAATTCCCCACAAAACTCCCAGTGCACGTGATGTCGGCGCCTCCTGATGCCGGCTCTGTTTTCTTCCTTTTGTTACGCTGGATCCATGTGACTAGAAGTTTGTTATTATTATTTTTTCAAGGAAACGCCCTTTTTTGTTGATTTCTTTCTGTTTACTTTCTATTATATTGATTTTTCCCCTTTTTTCTTAAGTTCTATTAGCCAACATATGGTACGTCATTACTTTTTGACGTAGTGTTGGATGATTCGCTAGTTGTATGCAACACCCAGTGCTTGTCCCAACGACGCCTCCCCCATGCCGGTCACCCGGTTACCCCATCCCCCACCCCCATCTCCTCTGTAACCCTCAGACTGTTTCTCGGAGTCCATAGTCTCTCGTGGTTCGTCTCCGCCCCGATTCCGCCCTCCAGTTTTCCCTTCCTTTCTCTGATGTCCTCCGTGCCATTCCTTATGCTCCACAGAGAAGTGGAACCATATCAAACTGTCTTCCCCTGCTTGACTTATTTCACTTAACGTGATACCCTCTAGCTCCATCCATGTGGATGCAAATGACGGGTCTCCATCCTTTCTGACGGCTGCGTCATCTTCTGCTGTGTGTAGGGACCGCGTCTTCTTTACCGGCTCAGCTGTTGAAGGGCATTGCAGCTCCTTCCACAGTCTGGTGACTGGACATGGCTGCTGTCAACACTGGGAGCATGCGGCCCTTCCTTGCACTACGTCTGTATCTTTGGGGTAAATATCCAGTGGTGCAATCACTGGGTCATAGGGCAGCTCTATTTTTAACATCTTGAGGAACCTTCACGCTGTTTTCCAGAGTGGCTGCACCAGCTTGCATTCCCACCAACATGTAGGAGGTTCCCTGTTCTCCGCATCCGCGCCAACACTTGTTGTTCTCTGTCTTGTTAATTTTAGACATTCTGACTCGTGTGAGGTGGTAGCTCGTCATGGTTTTGATTTGTATTTCCTTAATGGCTAACAATGTTGAACATTTTCTCATGCGTCTGTTGGCCATTTGTATGTCTTCTTTGGAGAAGTGTCTGTTCATGTCTTCTCCCCTTTTCTTGACTGGGTAATTTGGGTTTTGGGTGCTGAGCTTGATAAGTTCTTTACAGATCTTGGATATCAGCCCTTTATCTGTTATGTCATTTGCCAATATCTTCTCCCATCCCTGTGGTTGCCTTTCAGTTTTGTCAACTGTTTCCTTTGCCACATGCAGAAGATTTTACTTGATCAAGTCCCAATCGTTCATTTTCACTTTTGTTTCTCTTGCCTTTAGGGACGTGTATTGATTTCTGATCTTAGTTCTTCTACTCACCTTAAGTCTGTTTCTCTTTTGTTTTTTTTTCAAGGTGGGATCATAGTTTTATTTATTTATACCACTTTAAAACACATAAGCCATAAATTTCCCTCTAAATTCTGCTAGCTGACCACTGATTTTGATATGTCACATTTTCATTATGTCACAATTTGAAATATGATCTCATTCCCTCTGTGGTTTCTTCTTCAAACCATGCAGTCTTTAGCAGTCCGAGGTCTAATTTCCAAATATTTGTGAATGATTTAAGTATCTCATTGTTATTGATTTCCAATCTAAATCCATTATTTGAGCATATGTTCTGTATGATTTTTTGTGTTTAATTCCTTTTATATGTCAATACCCATTTCTACAGCCCAGATAAGGTCTATCTTGGAGAAAGTTTCACATGTGTTTGCAAAGAACACATACCGTGCAGAGGTTGGCTAGAGCGTTCTATAAATGTCAAGTAATACTTGTTGGTTGATAATTATATTTATTTTCTACGGAGATATGTTCCCTAAGCTATCAAGCAATTGAAAGATGGTGATAAAAACCGCTAGTCATGGTTGTGTGTCTACATATTTCTGTCTTCATTTCTGACAGTTTCACTTCCTGTGTTTTGAATCTCTGTTAGGCCAGTACTTGTCTAATAGTACTATGTCCCTTCAATGAACTCATCACTCTATCGTTATACAATTATCCGCCTTCATGTCCGTGAAAACGCCTTCTCTTAAAGTCTGCCGCTGGAAAGCAGGACAGCTGAGGTCGGCGTGGGGCCTGTTCCCCCACCTCCCATCCATCATCTGGCCTGCGTCTTCACAGTTACATCTGTCTCTAGCAGGAAGCACTGGTGGGTCCTTGTCTTTTGTTTGTTTTGTTCTGAGCCCACCTTACCGCACTGACCTTTCATTCTGAGTGCTCAGCCAGTGCAGACCCAACGGGAGTTCCTGCTAGGAGAGGGGTCAAGGCTCTCATTCTGAAGTTTGTCCAACACTGACTCACTTCCACCTTTGCTCCACTTCGCTCTACGTAAACACTTACTTTTGTATTCTGTTCTTTCCTTAGCTCTTCCTGCACGGTGCCTAGATATTTGCCCAGAGACTAGCCCCAGCGCTCGGTCACTGTGCTCCCAGGGAGGCCATGCTGACTCACGAACCGGGCAAGAGACTGACAAGACTGTGTTCCTCTCACCCACCTCCTGGCCTGTAGGTCGTCACCACGTGGTGGAACCCAACGTACCTCAAAGCACATAGGGATTATTTTTGCCTTAAATAATCATTATCTTAAGATGTGTATATTCTATATTCACAACGAATATTTATCAATTTGTGTGTGAAAGGGAGAAGGTGGATCTTTCTTATTTCTCAGACCCTCACGCTCTCCAGACTTCCATCCTCATGCACGGATCTGCACTTCTGTCTGATGATGTTTCCTTTCATTCAGTGCCTTCTGTTAGTTAGGACAGAAGGAGACTGTCTCGCCACAGATGACTCAGCACGTTTTAGTTCTCCTTGATCTTTACAGGGCACTTTCATTTGCTATAAAATTACAATCAACAATTTTTATTATTTTAGGACCTTAAAGATGCCGTTTAATTGACTTCTGACTTTCTTTTTCTTTTTTTCCAAAGATTTTATTTATTTGTCAGAGAGAGAGAGAGAGACAGAGAGAGCACAAGGAGGCAGAGAGGCAGGCAGAGGCAGGGGGAGAAGCAGGCTCCCAGCAAAGCAAGGAGCCCAATGTGGGGCTCGTTCCCAGGACGCTGGGATCATGACCTGAGCTGAAGGCAGACGCTTAACTGACTGAGCCACCCAGGCGCCCCTTTCTTCTTTAGAAAATTCTTGAAAATTATCTTTTTAAATATGTCTTTTGTCTCATTTTCTCTACCTCTCCAATTATATTTTTATACCATTTAATATTGTCTCAAATGTATGGGGTTTTTTTCTCTTTTTAAGCTTTTTTTTTTTTTTTGCTTTTCTCTCTTACTTTAAATATATTACATTGATCTGCCTTCTAATTCAATGATTTTGTTCTCTGCATTACACATTTTTCATTTTTGCCATTCTTTTTTTTTTAGGATTTTTATTTATTTATTTATTTGAGAGAGAGACGGTGAGAGAGAGCATGAGAGGGGAGAAGGTCAGAGGGAGAAGCAGACTCCCCGTGGAGCTGGGAGCCCGATGCGGGACTCGAGCCCAGGACTCTGGGATCATGAACTGAGCTGAAGGCAGTCACTTAGCCAACTGAGCCACCCAGGCGCCCCATTTTTGCCATTCTTATACCTATCCAACAGGTCTTTGTCATTTTTTAAAAATTTTTATTTATTTGTCAGAGAAGGAGAGAGAGCACAAGCCGGGGGAGAGGCAGGCAGAAGGAGAAGCAGGCAGACAGAGAAGCTCAGGGGGAGCCTGATGCGGGGCTCAATCCCAGGACCCTGGATCATGACCTGAGCTGAAGGTAGATGCTTAACCGACCAAGCCACCCAGGAGTCCCAAGTCTTTGCATTTTTTAATTTAATTATTTCAAAGTCCCTTCTGATGATTCAACATAGCAATCTTCTCTGGCTCTTCTTTTATTCGCTGTATCTTTTCTTGGAAATGGGTCACATTTCCATGTATGTGTGTGCATATGATTTCTCAAAACCGTTTTGGACTTACTGCATATAAGAACAGTCCAGACTACATTCAATAATATTCACATCCAGAACAGGGCACTGTCTCTAATGCCAGGTTGCTAGAATGGGAGGTAAGTCTGACCCACAGGTGAGCCCACAGGTGGGCTTTGCATCAGTTTATAACTGGTTTCAAATATGTTGAAAGTATGTATCCAAAATGTCCCTTATCGGAGCCTAAACTCTGAGCCTCAAAGAGAATTGGGCGTCCTTGAATGGCGTTCCCCTAACATGGGTTTGGTGGCCTGTGTTTGGGTTGTTGGGGACCCCAGCACCAATTAGAGCTCTCCTCCAGTCCTAACCCAGCCGCTTTGAGCTTAGAGCACTCCTCTCCTGTCCTGCCGCCAGCTCTGTGGGCACTGCACGTGGTGCCGCCAGCACTTGGGAAGGGCTGTAATTCCTTAACGGGATCCTTTTCAGCTGTCCCCCCTTCTCTGCTGAGCAGACTTGGAAGCACGGAGCACATCAGGGGTTGTCTCAGCGGCCTCACGTCACCCCAACCACCCTCAGAACCGGGTTCTCCCAGCTCTCCTGCACTGCATCTGTGTTTGAAAACATCTGACTTGTACCGGAGAGAAGCTGCTGCAGTCACCTAGTACCCAGGGGCAATTTGGTCCCAGACGGGCCACTGAAAGTCTCTAAGAACGGGGCCTGGGGGCGCTTCTCTCGCCTGGGTGTGCAGGACTCCTCCACTTCGGCTCCCGCAGTGCCCTCGGCGGCAGGAGCAGCGCTGACTCCTCGCCGTCCGGACTCCTGCCATTCTTCCCTCTGACGCGTGTGTCTCTTCAAGCGTCCGCGTCCGGAATGCATGGTTAGAGCACAAGCAATGCTCACTTGCGGCTCCGTGAGTCTGAACCAGAAACAGGATATTGGCTAATACTTTAAGGTTAAACCAGATTGCATCCTTAGAATAAGCCAGGCTTGGCTATGATCACTTGTAGCATTACATGTGTACACACTTGATTGGCTAGTATTTTGCTTAGAATTTCTTTGTCTATGTTTATAAGAGAGCCCACCGGATAAACTTCCCTTCGTTTAATTCTCTGGACTTAGATGCCAAGGTCATGCTGGTCTCCTAAATGACTTGAGAAATGTTCTTTCCCTGTACAGTCTCTGGAAAAATTTGGTTAAAACAGATCAGAACTCCTAGATCTTGGGATACTTCAGCCATGAGGAGACTAAGCAGAAGTCTGTGTGTTTGCATTTGTGCGTCAGGGATCTTGATGTGGACCGTCTCCTTTGTTTGACTTTAGACAATTCAGATTTGCTATTATTTGTGCCAATTTAATAAGGCTTTTTTCCCTGTGGATTTGTCTATTTCGTCTATTTTTTCTATCTTATTGATAAAGTGTTTTTTTGAGGGGACGCCCTGATGGCTCAGCCAGTTAAGCTTCTGCCTTTGGCTCAGGTCATGATCCCTACGACAGAGTCCCACATCACGCTCCCTGCTCAGCGAGGAGCCTGCTTCTGCCTCTTCCGTGTTCCCTGCTCATGCTCTCTTTCTCTCCCTCTCTCTCTCTCTCTGACAAATAAAACCTTTTTTTAAAAGTGTTTTCCTGGCATCTTTACTTAGACATAATTCGTATAAAATGAAATCCTCAGTCCAATGCTGGGCTGGCCAACAGCTCCAGGAAAACTTAACGAGGGCATAGCTTCAGGGTCTGTACTCTCTGTGCTCCTGGGCCCATATCCACTCACCATTCCTTGATTCCTGGATGTTCCTAGTGGGTCACTTATCTTGGCTTCATCTGTATTCCTTTGGCCCAAACTCCCAGCACCCCCAAAGCTATCCCAATAACCGTCTCCCTCTGCCTGCTTCAGACACCATCGCGCACAGCAGCTGCTGGAGGGAGGCTCCGCCACTGCTACCCAAGTCATGTCACTTCCCTGCAGGACCACACAGCCTTACAGGACCCCTTCAAGTTCCTTACGTGTCTCTACACCCCTGCACCTGCCTGTGCCCCGGGTCGCTGCCTCTCCTCTCTGCCGCCTCCACACTGCAGTGGCTGCATCCTTTGTAACACCTGCCGACAGGAGCCTCCCTCGCCACCATTTGTACCCGGGGCACCGCCTGGACCTCCCTCCACAAAACCCTAATCAACAAAATGCACACTCGCTGATCGAACACTTCTTGCTCTGAGTCAAACCCGCCATCCTCTGAGGACATGGGGATCAATGAGATCATCGAATGAATGAGGGGGCCTGTTGCAAGCTACAAACACGGCCCCGCAGCATCGAGTGGTGGTGACCCTACTCATCTGTGTTATTTGAGAAAGACCCATACAAGAACCTTCCCCCCGACACGACGGTGCCAGCCATCCGTGGCCAGAGGGGGTGCAGAGGGGGTGCAGAGGGGGCTGTGAATACTTGAGTCACAAAACTGTGATTTCAGGATCAAGCTCTGTAAAGCAAGACGACTGAGGCCAACCCGAAACCTGGAGTTATTCTGTGTGCGCTCCAGCATGTCCTACAGCATGTCCTCCAGCCTGTCCTCCAGCATGTCCCCTCCGGATGGACGGAAAGCAGGGCTGGCAATGGCTCATTCTCGGGGAGCACGCGGATTCCCATCTGGAGGGTCCAGGCCGTCCAGCCCTCCCTCCTTCGTCACCGGCTGGCTCCACCACACAGGCAGGCAGAGCCCCTAATTGCTCTTCTCCTAAAGTGAATGTCCCTGAATTCCAATTAACCAGGTCACCACAGCTGTGTGGGCACGACTCCGTGCTTCTCAGCCAAGTGCCTGGTGCTCCGACTGCTTCATCTTTGCTGGTTCTCGGAGGGGGAGATTCCAGAGACGGTCGCTGCACCTGTCACAGGGGCCATGGGGGCCATCGGCACCAGCCTACCCACTGCCAGCAGCGGTGACACGAGGCTTGCCAGTTACCCGCAAGGAGCAGCCCCGAGGCCGAGGCCGTGCTCACCCGCCAGAAGGTGGGAGGAACCCTACCTGCTCATGGAGTGTGGGTCCCAGACTCACCCTGGAGGTCGGGACAGGAGGCGGTTCCCGCAGCAGCGTGGGACTCAGGAGACGCAGGTTCTTACCCCAGTGAGCCAGGATCCTGGAGGACTGTTCCCACGGGCAGAACGGCTGCTGCCGCCCTTGCTGATTCCTGCTGACAGCTGGCTTGCCCTCTGATCAGGACTCCAGGGTGAGGCCCCTGGTGGACTGATGTGTGGGGCAGGACGTGTGCTGGGTGCACCGGGGTCCCCAGAAGGACGTGTCCGAGCGCTGCCAACTGAAGGGACTCAAGAAAGATCGTCCAGTGACGAGTCCTTCTAAGAGAGAAGACGCACAGATGTGCAGCGAGAGGCCGAGATCAGAGGGCCACGGCCGCAGCCCGGGAGCGCGTGGAGGCTGGAAGAGGCCGGGAGGGTCCTGCTGCAGGGCCTCTGCAGGAAGCACGGCCCCGGATCTCCGGTCTCTGGCCTCCAGACCGTGTGCGAATAAATCTCTGCCCTTCTGAACCATCTAGACCAGGGCAGTTTGTCACGGATCCCTGGGAACGGGTACACACGTCATCTCTCCTCGAGACCTTGGTTTAAAGGAAATCTGCCAGACACGCTGCTGCTGGACCTGAATTAGAGGAAGTCGCTGGGCACCAGCCGGAAACTGTCCCCCAAGAAGACACGGGGGCTCGGGAGGTAAGGAGCGCCAGCTTCTTCCCAGAGGACTCGGGGGGGGGGGCTCCCTATGAGGGAGGGACCCTTAAAAGAGTGAGCATGGCCCGGAGAGGAAAGCTGAGTGTCGGGGTTTAGAGTTTGGAGAGGAGACCCAGGCACGACAAGCGAGACAGACACCCCCAGCTTCCTGATAGCAGCCCCCCAAAAGCAGGGGTGGGGCCATATGAAGCTGTGGTCCCCAGGCTGGAGGGGGGCGGCCCCAGCATCCTTCCCACCCGCCAGCGTGGTCTGCAGTTCCCTGAGCCACCGGCAGGAAGCTTCAGGCTCACCACACCCCACGCCGCGTCATGAGGTCACAGCGTCCGCCCCGTATGGCGGGGGCCGTCACCCAGAGTTGTGCGGGGGGAGGGGAAGGGCAGGGGTTTGCAGGGGTGCTGCCGGCCCTGGGGGGCGCCCGTCCCAAGGAGAAGGTGGGAAAGCTGGGAAAAGGGGTGAGGGGAGGGGTCCAGGCACACCCCACAGCCAGCTCGGGTCCGCGGTCCTCCTCTGTTCACTGAAGGGGTTGCTTTTCAAAAGGAGGGAAATAAGGCAGAACGAAGTAAGTCCTCACACGTCCAAAGTGAGCGGTGGACGTTTGTAAAAAAGAAAAATAAAAGAAATACATGAATTTGTCCAAGGTTCAAGGGAAGAATTGCAGGAGGGCCTGGGGGAGGAGCTTGGCCAGACCCTGGGAGCACAGCTGCGGCCTGAGAATCCCCCCCAGGCCATCCCGAGAACCCCCCAGGCCAGCCTTAGACCCTCACCCCCAAGCCAGCCTGAGACCCGCCCTGGGCCCGCTGAGACCATTCCCCAGCCCCGGGGCCAGCCTGGGACCCCCGGGCCCGCAGCAAACTCCGGCAGGGAGGCCACAGGCGCTCGCTCTTCTCTCTGGGAACACAGAACGGATTCCACACCATTTCAGTAACAGATTCGAAAGCAACGCAGTTGTCGTAAATCATTCTGAAAACAAAAGCCAAATGCCAGTAACACAGACTTAAAAGAATCGTGTGTGAAATGCTAGGTTTTCTCTGCAATCCCCGTGAGGGGAGGGGTCGCGCATGCAGCCGGGAACGGTGGCGCTGGGGCCCACAGCACCACAGAAACGCGGGTGTGGGTGTGTTTACAGGAAAAGTAAGGGCGGGCCCTACAAGTGAGGCCGCAGAGCGGCCGGGGTCCGCAGGGAGCCCTGGGGCCACTGGTCTTACTCTTCTTACTCTTTCGAGCAAATGAAAATAAAAGTGAGTGAGTTGGTCAAAGCAGAACTCTGTACCTGTCACATTAGAAGAGACGTGAGTTTATGAAATGTAAAATCTAGAAGCAAACATGAACCAGATGCCCAAACACAGAAGCCAGACCGTCTCTCCGAGCTGCCCGTCCCACAGACTCGGCCCGAAATAACCAGAGGCTGAACTTGCTGTTTCTACTGTTTTGGTGGCGGCAGAGGGAGGGTCACTGGGGCCGCGAGCGGGACCAGCGGGCTGGTGGCGGGGGACCGCCATCCCCGCAGGCTCATCAGGGAACCCTGGCCACACTGTCCGCTTGCTGCCAGGGCCACGTGGGGGCAGGAACAGAAACTTCGGACACACACGGAGACTCTCGATTTTGTGAGCTTGCCCTGGGATGCCCGAGGAGCCTATCCAAGCAGCCACTTGGGGACGCGGGTGGCAGCTGCGTCCTGCCAATGTGGGAAAGAGGAAGCAGTCCAGAGGTCCAGTCACAGGGACCGCAGGTGACCGGGCTTCTACAGAACTTGTTGCAACGGGACATGCAGCGTTCTCTCCGTGTACTCTCAGCGGGGCTGACCCTCAGATGGCCAGACTCGGGGCCACAACTGGGGGAGGTGCGTGTGCACCTGGAGGCCCCGAGGCCCGGGTGGGGGTGGCGAGTGGGCAGCAGCCAGCACGGGACACGAGGCCCAGGTGACCACCCGCCTGCCGCCTGCACCTCAAGTTTAAGCCTCAGCGCCCATAGGGGCGCAGGGACCCCACCGCGCGCTCAGTCTGTGTTTCCAGCGATAGCAGGTAAAGGTGTTGCCGAGTCTGTGCCTACGTGAGGCCGGGCCATCCGCCTGTCTGCTGGGTTCTCTGTCCCTCAGCCAGGCGCTCCAACCCATCATCCTCGTCCCGTGACCAAGGCCGCCCACGGGGCCAGCCGCAGGGCACGACCCCGCCCCCCCCACCCCCGGGCTGCTCTGTGGTGCGAGGGCGGGGCGACCAGATGGCGAGCAGGTGTCCTGCAGGCGTGGGAGGGGCCCGTGAGACCTGCGTGGCCGCTGGGTCGACACTGTCGTGTCCGCAGGTATGTGCACGCCGTAGACCCCTCCGCTCTGCGCAGGTCCCTGTAGCTGGGCCCGCGGCTCTCAGGGGTTCGGGTTTGGGTTTCAGGAACATCCTCTGGCATCGACCAGCTCAGCTACCCTTCAAACCCGAGAGTACATTTTTGTCATTCCTCCAGCGGAGCAGGAAAGTGGAACATTGGACTGATTTACGGGCGCGCTTATGGCCGAGGAAACAGAGGACAAGTTTGCCTGGAATACGCAACAGCAAAAGGAAACCCTCCGCAGTTCGAGTGGCCCCTCCTCGAGGGTCGTGCGTTCCCCGCGTTTGCAACAACCTGCAATCTGGCGGGACCAGGACCGCACGAGAGGAGGAAAGGCAGTAGCCTGGTCACCCCGGGGCCAGCGAGGGCCCACCCCCGGCGGAGGGACCCGTAGTGCCGAGGCGCGAGGGGCACGGGCGTTTCTGGGGCGCGCGGCCGCGTGAGGACGGACCCTCCGTCCCGCTCCAGATCCACGGGAATCGTGGAAAATCTACAACACGGGTCGAAACAGGGCCACACCCCAGCGCACGGGAGTGAAGGGTGCGGGAGCATCGCAGGCTCACGGGCAGGCGCCTCCTCCCACGGTCCCGCCCAGGGCTGCCCCGAAAGCCTGAGCATTGAAGTGCAGCTCCGCCTCCCCCACCTCCGGCGCGCAGCACACGACGCCTAAGCCCCTCGCCGTGGGGCAGCCTCCGTGGAGCCCCTGCGCGCGTCAGGACGGGACGGGGGGCGGCATCCCCGGAGCGAGTCGATCGGGAGGGGCAGGGGCCGGAGCGCCCCAGTGTCCGGCCCGGGAAGCCCCGCGCTGGCACCAAGTGGGGTCCACAAACGTCCGCAGCCACGCGGACGGGAAGCTGCCCGACGCCGGGCTCTGGAGCCGACGTGTGCTGATGTGGTCAGGCCGTCCGCGCGCACCGCCTGCTCCAGGTCCGAGTGCACCTGACACGCACCGGGAGGGCACGTGCGCGGGAGCGCACACTCGCCGCTGCAGCAGTGCGCGTGCCAAGTCTGTGCCCGGCAAGAGTGCGCGCGTTTACGCTGCGCGCGTCCGAGAACAAAGCAGCGGCCGGGCGCGCACGCGGCACGTTTCCACCCACGCGAAGTCCACGCGAGGCGGTGTGCGGGGTCCAGGCCGGGGGCTCGGAGCGGGCGACCCGTCCGGCCCCTCCGCGCCCACGCGGGCTGGGTCCATGCTGTTGCCTTAGAAATGAGGGGCCGATGCGGGCCTTCCTGAACTCTCGTCAGGGTGATGAGCCCCCGCGAGCGCACGTCCGTACTTTCACGGACGAGGGTGACTCTCTAGAGCAACAAACATTCAGGGGCTGAGAGGAGCCATCCGCGTTCCTGCGGGTCTCGCCGATGCCCAGCTTCCCGGAGGCCCCGCATGCACACTCCTGCTTCTGCGTTCAGTCTGCAGGGACCGTGCGTGTCCACCGCCTCCGGAAAATGCCCCGTGTGCTCGCGGGGGGCGGGGGACGCGGCCACAGTGCCCTTGTGTCACCTCGAAATTAGGTCCGACCTCATGGTCCCCAGGTAAAGCCCCAGGGACCCTGTGAGTCCCTAAAGCTGACATGAGAACCCCTGGTACAGACACGCGGACACACAGACACACAGACATACAGATACACACACAGATACATGGACACAGAGAGACAGACACACAGAAGCAGACACGCAGACAGAGACACCCATAGACACACACACTTACACACTGACACACACGGACACACAGACATAGAGACAGATACACACACAGATACACAGAGAGAGACAGACACACAGATGCATGGACACAGAAGCAGACACACACACACACACACCCCAAACACTCCCTTCCCTGCAACAGGACTTGATTCAGGAGACGCACGCGGCACATGGGGTCCAAGCAAACAGGGAAGGGGATGTTCAGTCAGGAACCCAGGATTTGCTGAGCTGGGTCTGAACCGGGCGGTAGCGGGGAGCAGAGATGCGGGAGGCCGGTGGTGAGGCCTGCGCACCGGCTGGCCTACAGAGCTGGGCTCTGGGGAACACAGGGTCATGGGTACTTCTGCGAGGGGACAGCGTTCGTCCGGAACTGGAGGGGCACCTGGAGGAAAGGGCAGGTCCCCTCGGGACCTTCACGCCCACCATGCTTTGTGTCCTAAAAGACTTTACTTTTATTCCCGAGTTAGCAAGGTTTTTCAAAGCAAAGTTGGCCGCGGTGATGTATTTCTCAAACTTTGCTCAAAATGGAGTTTCTTGGAGCTCCAAGCGGGCCCTGCGCCTCCTGTAAATAATGCAGATGGAAGGAAATGAAGGTTTACGCTGATTCCTACTGCCCAGCTCCGGAAACCATCGTGTTCCTCCTCCCCAGGGATCAGGAGTCTGTGCCACAGGTTAGCACTTTGTAAAGCCGAGTCAGCAGCCTCAGAGCTAAATTTTTGATGAATTCAACCGTAAAATATTCACAACCTGCAAATCTATAATATGATTCATATTTTTACCATTTTTTCCTATTTGGTCCTATAAATGCAAGAGACCCCGTTTGTCACGGATGCCACACGGAGACCATGAGACCAACACAGGGAACCGCCCCCCCCCAGAGTCAATTAAATTGTCCTCCAAACACCCGAGCTCCCGGGGGAGCCACGCGGATTAATTGTACGGATCGTCAGAATAAAGACGCGTGTCCCTGCAGAGTGGGGCTCTCCCTCCTGCTCCGTCCTGCGACGCAGAAGCTCCCAGATGAACTGGGGGCAGCAAGTGCCGTTTGAAATGGCTCGTAACTCATTTTGTCAGGCAGATGAGAAATGCCCCTTTTAATGGGAAGATACAGAAATGGATGATGACTTCTGGATTGATCGTTGTGTTATGTTGCTCAGATATAAAAGGGATGAATAAATCCAGGGTGGTGTCCGCACTGCAGGACAGGTCTGCGGCGGTGGCCCCAGTCGGACTGGCCGGGCTCGCGGCCACACTGCGCCCGTCACTGTCCCTGGGGCGTTGGTCCTGGGCGCCTTGAGGGTGGCCACCATGGGACTCCCACGGGGTTACCCCTGTGGGGAAACTGAGGCCTGGCAAGGCTCAGCCCTGCAGCCACAAACACAGGATCCAAACCAAGGTCTTCTTAGGCTCTAGAACATTCTACCCACTTCATCTCAGTGTGTCATTCTCAAGGAGATTATTAGAAATGAAAGTGGATTTGTCAAAATTATCGTGAAAGCTGCCTTATCTTTGGATTTCTTTGGAGGAAATTTGGCCTTTGAACTCAGAGAATGGTCCCCATTGCCCACGGAGCTGCAGGGACAGGCACATCCGGTGTCCCCGAGTGTCAGACACACTGGGCTTCTTGTTCCGTTCCTTCTTCCCAGGTCTGGGGTCACCATTCTCTTGGGACCGGAGATGAGCTCCAAGGAGCTCCAGAAAGCAGTCGGGCTTCCTGGGTCCAAGGCACGAAGATACCTGCTCCCGGCACGCATTTGCTCATGGAGGTTGGAATAAGCAGCCTCCTCGGGCACTTCCATCGTCCCGCTGAAGGCGCGACCGCAGGCCGTGTCCCGTTCTCAGCACACACGAGGCGTGAGCAAAACGCGGCTTGATCATGTGTTGACGTTGACCATGAGGAGCAGAGCTCTTCAGCGGTTCACAGTATAACCAAGCCCCCGCGTTCCAAGTGACAGCATCCCTGCTTCTGTTGAGGCCACCGTGCCCGGCGGGTTGGTGGGGACGGACTCTCCCCAGGGACACGGGGTGCATGGGAGCCCCCCTGGCAGAGGGGTCCGAGCCACAGCCCAGGCTGTCACAGCCGCGGTGACATCTCACCGCCACCAGTGGGGGGGTGCAGGGGGAGGGGGTCTTTCTCTGCCACCACCCTGTCACCACACAGAGTCCTCTGCAGCTCTAGAAATACACTAAACAGACAACCTAGAGGACCAACTTCTCAACCGAGGCTTATTTAAGTTTTTTCAGCAGACACCGCAATGCACTTTTTCTGGTTAATTCTGTGTGTTTTACAGTGGGGGCTCGTTACCTTGACCTTGGTGCCTGCTGGGCTTCAGAGGGGACTCCTGGGTGTGCAGAGCGGGGGACCGCCGGAGGCTGGGCAGGGGTCCCCACGCCGTAACCGTGCCATCCGGGGTGGGAGCACCGGCCGACGCTCGGTCCCCGAGGACGGCTGAAGAGCAGATGAGAGCCGCGCTCAGGGAGGAGCCGAGCCGTGTCGCTCCAGGCTGGGCCAGGGCAGCGAGAGGGCAGCGAGAGGGCAGCGAGAGGGCAGCGAGCTGGGCAGGCTGTGGGGAGGAGCGTGGGCGGCGTGACGGCGGCCCCCGGCCCCGGGTGCTGGTGCAGAGGACCGAGGGGAGAAGGGACGGTCCCCGCACGGGGGCAGACGCGGCCGAGTGAGGCAGGCGACCGTCCGGGACGCGCAGGGCACGCAGAGACAGCAACCACTGCGGGGGCGGGGGGGGGGGGGCCCAGGAGCTCTTTTTGGCTCCTGTCAGGGTTGAGGTGCCTGTAGGACACCCCAGGTCACAGTCAGGCAGCCGGGGGGACCACGAGACTCTGGGGTAGGGATCTGGGGTCAGGGGCTTCATCGTGGACTTTGGGGTGCAGGAGTGGGTTACGCCATCTCCGGAAGCAGTGAGGAGGGAGTCCCCGAGGGGACCCAGCAGGGGCCGGCTTGGAGGGGTCGCAGGAAGCCGGCCAACAAGCAGGAAACTGGAGCAGCCCCTGACCCAGGGTTTGGGGTCAAATCAGGGACAATGTCAAAAATACACACCAGCAAATAGATACCACGCAGATAAGATAAGGCACAGGTCAGGGGACATGGAGGAAAAGCACGTTGCCCGGCTCGGCTCTGAGCAAGACGCGGTCACCAGAAGGTAAGCCAGAGCAACCTTCCAGTAGGACCCTGAGTCAGACACCTGCCAGCACAGCCGGGGCGCCAGCCCCACACGTTTCTTGTCCCCTGAGGGGTCCTGTGTCCCTGGCTGCTAAGGGTGGCCACGTCCCCACGATGGAAGTGGTGTGTTTCCAGGGCTGGTGTGAAGGGCTCGGGGCACGGTCCTCCGCACCCCTGCCCTATCTGCCACCGGGGTCCTTGACGACGACCGTGCAGGGGGCCAAGCTTCCAGAGCGAGGACCGGGCTCTCTGCTGGCCAGGAACCCTTGTCTGAACCCAAGCTGGGAAGATATAGACCCCAACGTGCAGTTAACCTAGACCGGCGGCCGGTGTGACCTGATAGTAAAAACCACAGGAAAATAATGACAAACAAAACCCTTAGGAGTCGGAAGGGACGCCCCAGGACGTGGGGTTCAGAAGGGGTGGGGAGTGACCAGGAGCCATGACTGTCCCCATCCTACAGACGAGAAATCAGGTGCTGGGGCCGCCTGCCCGGGACGTGGCTCTGTCAGTCGCGTTCCTACAAAACAAACCATCCCCCAGTCAGCGGCACAAAGTACATGTTATTCCATCCGCCAGGTCTGTGGGGCCGAGGGGCCGTTCTGCCAACCCTGGCTGGCTGTGACCCCTCAGCGCTGCTCCGGCTGTCCCTCCTCACAGGGCCCTTGGGCTTGAGTGCTCCTGGCGGTGTGAGGAGCACGTGTGAGCTCCCCACGTGTGCGGACCGCACCAGGACCCACCGGACCCAGGCCCGAGCCCGCTCGCCGACTCCGACCACCCTACGTCCCACCACTCACGGGACACACAAAACCTCCAGACCACGGAGAGGAAGCACCGAGACAGAGGCATGAGTGTGCCTCACGGAGGCCTTTGGCCACCGGCACAGTCGGGTCAGCCCCGGAGCGGGTGCCAAAGCCCGGGGATGACCTGCGGGTGTGGGCGTCGGAGCCAGGAGCTGGACGTGGGCGTCCACCTGTCATCCGATGTGGTTAGAAACGCGTCTGGTTACAGAACAGCATCAAATGTTTTCTTTATTAATTTTGAGAATAAGAGCGGATTAAAACTTTCATCTATTTTATGCCCTCAGTGATGTAAAATTTGTGAATGAAAAATGATTGAAGTAATTAACCCAACATTTTGCATGATTTGCCCCCAGGGGACAGAACTATGTGACGGCAATTTGCATTTTCTATTAGTTTGGATTTTCCAAATGTTCTACGATGAGAGTGAAAAGTGTATGTTACGGAAAGATAATTTAAGAAAAATCTCTGGGCTTTGCTTGCTGGGTGTGGACCTATCTGGACTGCAAATCCGGAGTGTGACGTGTCCTAAGTCCCCAGAGCGGCTAAGTCCCCAGGCTGCCGGCAACCAGTCCCAGCTCTGGATTCGGGACGCACCACACTGCTCTCCTCGACCTGGGGAGAGGGTCGCGCGTGGCCGGGGGACAGGGTAGAGCCGGGGACACAGTCTCACAAACCTTCCGATCCCTCCCAAGCCTGTAAACGTCGCCGCAGAGCAGGGATGTCCCCGCCACGGGGAGGAGTCAACTCGGGCCGTCCTGTCCTGTGCGACCTCTTTACTCTGGGGGGTATTACCGAGTCCTCCGGTGCTGGGCGTTTGCACATCTCCGGCTACTGATGCCCCTCGATTCCCGCGGTCAGAGGATCATTCCCCTTCCTGTCCGTTGAGCGGACCTGCTCCACGGGCAGATGTGAGCAGCCCCGGAGAATGCGGGAGAAGGCGCTCCCCCACAACTCAGGGGTGTCCAGGTGGGCTCGGTGGGCTCACATGGGCTCAGGTGTCACTACCAGCACTCCGGGTGACGGGGATCTGCCGTGCTCTGACTCCGCCTCCCCGCAGTCTCCCTGACGGGCCCGGGAGCATCTCTCCAAATGACAGACTGGGTTTCTGGATCTTTGGAAATTTGCAAGTTTGTAAATCCCCAGGGGCGCGGGGTTGTCTTACTTCCTGTCGAACGGCCCGCCCTGTCATGGTTCCTTTTACCTCGGGTCCCGGGTCTCACTCCTCCGCTGTTTGCCGAGCCGTCCGCCGCCGGCTGGAGGGCTCACGTGGGACAGAGTTTTCCTTCCTTCTGTTATCCGCTCTCAGACTCCCCGTGTCCGGACGAGAAATGTGTCTCCTGTGGAGAGTCCACACTTGTCCTAATGCAGCCTGGTTTTTTCTCTGAATTCTCTTAATTATTGTATCTCTTAATTAACGTAAAATGTTCACCGTCGACAAGCCGCGGAGATACTTCGGACACGGGGTTTCGGGGCACATTCCCACCGTCCGCCTTCTTCCCGGCGCCTCTGTGATCCATTTCTTTACTTTCTGTCTTTTTTCTCATTGAAGACCGGTTTTACGATTCCACGGTTTCCTCAGCTTCTTTTTTAAAAAATGTATAGACTCTTATTTTTCACTTCTTGCGTTTTTTAAAGTCTGAAACTGTTTCAAAATACAAAGTTTAAGACAGTAAAGTAAAAACTCTGAGCCCAAACCCCCTCGCCCCAGCCCCCACCCAAGGACGCGCCTCCCACCGTCGCCGGGTGCCCCACCACGGTGCGCTCGCCGACACTGCTGCGTCCCGGGTTCGCACACCTTCTTGTCACACCTGTTTGACGTTCGCGCCGCCCGTGCGCATCCTTGGGAAAGACCCTCGTAGGCCGAGCGCCCTCCCGTCCTCCGACACAGAGATGGGGCTGCCGGGGCCTCCTGCACTCAGCCGTCTCTCTGCCACGACGTCTCCGTACAAATATTCCCATCGGAATCGTGCCGCTGGCAGGAGCCTGCAGCCGGCCGGACCTGGGGTTCACTCTGTTGAGCCACGTTGATTCTCGCATCGAAACTCGGCACCTGCGGAGACGGCTCGTGGCCCACACAGTCTTCCTCCCTTCTCTGGAGCTGAAACATTCTCACGGGACCCTGTGCTTTACGTATTTGCTTTCTCAACGAGCAATTAGCTTTTCCTCCACGTCAATACTCCAAAGTATAGTTTCTGCTTTGAGGGACTGTCGAGGCCAGCTGTGTCCCTACAGTCCGATCTGAAGGCACAAAGCTGCAGGAACCTGACTTGCCTCTCGGGGCGGCCAGTCTGTCCATCTGTCCCTCTCGGGGCGGTCAGTCCGTCCATCTCTCCTCTCGGGGCCGCCGGTCTGTCCTGGAGCTTAAGGACGCGTCTGTAGGAAAGACCCAGAGAGCGCGGAGGGTGTCTCGCCGGCGGGCAGGAGGGTCTTGTGGACTTGGGAGGCGCTAAGCGGACCCTAAAAAGGAGTGTCTGGCGGCGTGGAGACGCGTGGAGAGGCCGCGCAGAGAAGGTGCGAAACCCACTGCCGCTCCAGCAGACGCGCTGACGTCCGCGACAGACGACGTCCCCCCGAAGTCCGCACGAACCCAGCGAGACCAGGAGAGCCGGGGCGGAAGCGCGGGAGGAGGGGCGAGGCTGCCCGGGAAGACGTCAGCCGCGGGCGCACGAAGCGAACACCAGGTGAACGGGGGGTTGTCGGCGCGGGGGCCGCGGGGTGGCAGGACCCGAGCGCAGAGCCCCTGGCGACCCTGCCCCCGCCCCGCGCTCAGCACCCCGCTCTCAGCGGCGACGTCTCGCGTTCACGGGACGGCTGGCGGGAATGCGCACCGCAGCGGGGCGGGATCCGGGAAACCGCACACACCGTGCCCGGGCGTCAGTGTGGGCGCAGGGATGCGGGGTGCGGGGAAGGTCTGGGGCTGCGCGTCCATGGGAGGCAGGGCTGTCCCGCCAGGAGACAACCGAGCATAGGCCCAAGGCGCGCTGGAGTCTCCGTGGTGGCTGTGGCGACCATGCTCGTCCCTGGGGAGGCGACTGTGCAGACGCCGGTCCCACCACCCCCGCTCGGACCCCAGCTCTGCTGCTCAGGACTCGCGGGAGCTTGGTGCTTGCTTGTCGCCCGTGTTTCTGTGAATCCCCGTTTCGGAAGCACGGCTGCCTCGGTCGCGCCGGAGGTGGCTGTAACAAATGCCAGAGACGGGGCCTCAGCCAGCGGGTTTTTACTGCCGAACCGTCCAGAGGCCAGGAGTCCGAGATCCACGTCCCGGCACAGCTGTTTTTCCTGGACCTCAGTTAACCGTGTGGTCGCTGTCCTTCCCCGTGTCCTCATGCTGCTGTGCCCGTGCCTGTCTGTGTCCTGATCTCTCCTTACCAGGACGCCGTCCCATGGGTGAGGGCTGCACGACACGACCTTGTTTTACCTTAATCGCCTCTAAAGACTGTGTCTCCAAATTCAGTCACATCCTGAGGTCTTGGGCGTCAGGACTTCAAGGCAGGAATTTGGGGAGGACACGGTTCAGCCTCAGGGAGGAGTAACGGGGAGGGCCTGCCTCACGCGGTGAGTGGGTGCCCCGAGTGCCGGAAGCTCTGTGCGGCTGGAGAACCCCAGGCAGGCCTCCCCCACCCCCAGCCGGGACAGGGACCCCAAGGCTCTGGATGCCCACGGAGCCCAGGATGGACGGCGGCCACGACTCGGCTTGTCGTCCTGAGGACCCCAGATCTTCCCTGTGGGACAAAGTGACCGTCATCGTGGGGAGTTCGATAATAATGGGAAGAGCGGATGGCCAGCATCCAAACGCAGACTGCCGGCGTCCCCGTGCCCTCTCTGGACCACATTCCGGACAGAAAGGCCACAAAACCAATAAGAAACAGCTAAATCTTTAACAGGAAAAACCGCGGGTCTCCGTTGCGGGGAGGCTGGGGTGCAGGGTTGTTTCCGCGTCTGTCCACGGCCTCAGAGGAGCCCCAGGGCGCCAGCTGGCATCAAGCACAAGGACCGCCCGTGGCCCCGAGTCCGCACTCGCCTTCCGTCCCCCCCTCGCCCCCAGTCTCTCCCGCGTCAAGAAACCAAGTTACTAGAACTGCTCACGGTGCGTTGGGACATGGCCTCCCCCCAACTTTGGTTTCGGTAATTGCTGCCTGAGCCTCAAAGACTGGAAATCGTTTTTCATCTCACGCATGAGGAGTTTGCATCTGATTGATGACAGCCCCGGAACCTTCCGGTACCGTGGAGCCGCGCTAATTTGCAAGCTAAAACAATATTAGCAAATCGTTAATGGTCCATAAAAGTGCAGTAGGGGCCTCGAGTGTGGCGCTCGGAGCTCTCCGGCAGCCGCCGCCGCTCACCTAGGTTCTTCAAGCCGAGGTTCTTAACCCTGCCACGGCGGGAGGATGGGACCACCCAGGGCAGCAAAGTGTGCGTGGGACGTGTGTGGCCCGTGCCCAGCGCGCCCCGGACAGAAGCTGGGGGGGGGGGTGCATTCATCGGAGCGGAATCTGGCACCGGTGCCCCCTCGAGCGGGCGCCGGCACGTCCTTCCACGGCAGGGTCGACACTCACGTCTGCCAAGCTCCTCTTCCAAGGAGGGGCCACACGGCAGGGACACGGCCTCCACGTGGCCCTGGTGCAGCCGCACATGGGGCTTGGGGTCGACGGAGCCTGGGGTGCTCACCGGCTGCCGGGA
This sequence comes from Mustela nigripes, assembly GCF_022355385.1. Lineage (NCBI taxonomy): Eukaryota > Metazoa > Chordata > Mammalia > Carnivora > Mustelidae > Mustela > Mustela nigripes. Next base: position 1,083,997 of record NC_081562.1, on the reverse strand, counting down.
TTTGTGGGGAGCACATCCCCGCATCGATGGAGGCAAGAATGACGTGTCAGAGACGACCAGTGGGCCGGCGGGTTCCGCAGGGAAGGACTGGGCCGCTCAGTCAGGCTGGCATTCGGGGCCAGTGAGCACGCGTCAGGGCGCGAGCCAGCAGATTCCGCGGGAAGGGAAGGTCAAGTGCCTCTGGCTGCGGCTCTGAGACCCAGGTGCTGAGCAGGGCTTGGCCACAAGGACACTGGGAGCACCGTGCGGGGACCGGATCGGCCTTTCGGGCAGTGACGCTCCCCGTGCTGCTGCCTGGCCACCGCCTGAGCCGCTGCGGGGACGGCCCACCCTGAATTTGAAATCCACTCCAGGCAGGGTGGCCGGGGGTCCGGGAGGGTAAATACATGTGGGTGAAAGACCCCCCCCCCCAGCTAGAAGTGCATTTTTAACCAGCTAGTTTTGCTTCTGTACGAACGCTTGCTTTTTCGCGGGCGCGCGGGCTAACCGGCCAGTTCTGCTTCTGTAAGATTGCTTTGTCTGCTTTCGCGCGGATCCTTTGTCTGCTTTCGCGCGGACCCCTGCTTTCACGCGCAGGTCCCATGACCCAATCCACTGACGCCAAGTATGCCTGTTCAAACTGTCAACCAATCAGCTCAGCCCCACCCGAAACTTGCTTGTATCTGTCTATAAAAATCCTGCACCGACCCAGCTGCGGACCTCTCGGCGTTATCGGCAACAAACGGCGCAGAGGTCCAGGTTCGAACCTGCAATAAACGACCCTTGCTGCTTGACTTTGACTCAAGTCTCTGGTGGTCTTTTAAGGTGGGAGTAATACTCAGTTGGTATTTCATGGGGTTGTGTTTAGACGGGGCCCCAAACCCTGGAAACCCTCATTTGAGACGTCGACTTTCCGTTGTTGCTGTTTCTGTCGGGGGCGCGTGTGTGGAGGCGGGTGAGGGGATCAGGGACCGGAAGCCCGGCCCGACCCCTCGGACGCACAGTTAACCGCGCTCCATGCTCGGCTCCTGCTGGGAGGCTCGAGGGAGGACCCGGAGCCCAGCACTGGACCACGTCCCAGACCCGGGGCGACCCCACCCCGAGACGCGGGTGTGTGGGCCCCTCAGCATCCCAAGAATCACAGCCCCACGGCCCTCCCGGACTGTCCTCACGTTCCTCCTCAAGTCCGCCCGCCTAACCCCCAACAAACCAGTCCTGGAACCGCTCCGAGGGTAGTTCCCCAGCAGCTGGGCGTCCGTGTGGACGAGGCAGCCCACGCGTGTCCACCCCCATGAGTGGCCCCCTCCATGGCTGCCCCCTGGCCTTTAGGTGCCCAAAGACCCCAGCACCTGCCCTGGGCGCACTGCCTTGGCCAAGGCCTCCCAGGATCTTTCAGGGACGTGCTGGACCGACAGCCCTCCTTCCACCACCCCTCATGGGGCAGGGCTGGCGGAAATTAGGTCAGAGCATCGCCCTGTACCTCCAGACCGCACACAAGGCCCACAACCTCCAATGGGCAGGACCATTGAGCTCCCTCGGAAGGCCTGGGGGAGCAGACCCAGGCCCCGACCTCTGCCCCCGCCCCAGGTTCTGTCCTGTGTGTCCCTCTATCTGACTCTTCCTAGAAGGACACCAGTCATTGCACGGCCGTCCCTCAGTCAGCGGGACCTCAGCCCAACTCACAGCTGCAAAGACCCTATTTCTTTCTTTTTTTTTTTTTAAGATTTTATTTATTTATTTATTTGACAGACCGAGATCACAAGCAGGCAGAGAGGCAGGCAGAGAGAGAGAGGAGGAAGCAGGCTCCCCGCTGAGCAAAGACCCCCAATTCGGGGCTCGATCCCAGGACCCTGAGATCATGACCTGAGCTGAAGGCAGTGGCTTAACCCACTGAGCCACCCAGGCACCCCAAAGACCCTATTTCTAAGTCAGATCATGCTCCCACCTCCCAGGGTCTGGACGCCAACCTATCCTTCGGAAAACACAGTTCAGCCCACACGACACTGAACCCACATGGACGTGGGACACGGGCCATCGGGTCAGCCGAAGCGTGTTGTCACATCTTAAGAGGGGATAAGCCCGTCAACACGTCGCATCACCCTGTTTTCATGAAAAGCCTCCTGGCTGCATTGTGATGACTTGGCCACAGAAAGGTCAGCAGTGATTCATTCTAGATCAACTCGTCATCCCGCTGGAGTCCGGACGCCGCTCACGCAGGTAAGCCCGCGAGCGCTCCGCCAGTCAGGTTCAGTGTGAACATTTTTGTGGTGGAGACACAAACGTGCGTCCCAGGGGCTCACTGCCCCCACGGTCACCTCGAAGACCCTGTTGTGCGGCCCCTCGAGACGCGGCGCTCATTCACCCGCCCACGCGCACTCAATGGGTCTCACGGACACGTCGCCCACGAGGGCATGTGGGCTTCGGGGTGGAACACGGGTGACAGGCTTGCAGACAGGCCACAGCGTGGCCCTGGGCCTGCTGACGAGCTGCAGGTGGACGTGAGGCCTCGCCAGACGGGACCAGTCGGCATCCTTGGCTGCAAGATCGACACTTCCATCACTGGACACTCATGGGTCGAGTCCACGGAGAACCACGCGCCCTCCTCCCGAGGAGGCAGGAGCTTACAGAAATAGGTCGGGAGAGAGGGATTGTGGAGAGGTCACAGTAATGGTGGGTGACGGGCGGCCACCGGAGGGACGTTGGGGACGCAGCTGTGGCCCAGCCGCAGAGGGTGGCGGAAGCAGAAGCCTCCTGACACAGCCGTGTCCCCACAAGTGGACGGAAGAAACCCCAGGTCACGCTGGTCTTTACCCAAACCGGCAGTTCCATTTGGAGGGTCATTCTCTGTGTGACCTTTGTGCTTTCCAAGGAAAGGTGTCGCCATTCAAAACCCCCATGGCCCATGGAGACTCTCCCTGAGCGAGAGTCAGCCCATGGCACCACGGCGCCGCAGGGTCCACGCGGACCTGACACGGGCAGGAAGAAAGGCCGAAGGGCAGGGTGGACACCCCCACGAGAAGCCGGTCCTCCACAGAGAGGGTTTCTTACCCGAAACACAGCCCTAAACGAACAAGAAAGACACTAGCGGTGAGGCCGTGAACAGAGCCGCTGTCCGCAGGCGCCAGATTCCGGAAGGGCGCCGGGAGCCACGGTACAGAGCACAGGCCGGGGACATGGAAACCCAAAATGCAGAAAGCAGAAAGGCCCCCTGGATGTGAATGAACCTAGCAGGGCTTCAGGCGACGCGGCGGGTCCTGCGCAGACACCAGCGACGTCTCCAGCGGGGTCGAGAGCCGGAGCCGACCGGGCACGCCTCAGGGCCGGGGAGTCAGGCTCGCCACAGCGACGCTGGCAGGGGGCCAGGAGCAACGGCACAGACCTTCGAGCACCTCAGTAGAGTACACAGTTCTCAGAGACATCGAAACTTACTTGAGAAAAATAAAAACTGTCGTGGTCCCGTAAACATAAATGAGTGGAGCGCGGACATAGGAACACCAGATCTGGACGGGTTCTGGAGTAAATGCCATCAGCCTTCCAGGGGATGAGGGAGCAGGAGGCTGACTGAGGACAAAGCCAACGCTGCAGCTCCCCTCGGTAATACGTGTGACATTCCTCAGGCACCCTTGACTGCCATGAAGGAGAAACCAAGAGTTAATTTGCAGAGATTCCAATCCGGCAGGACAGTAACCTCCCAACTATCTTGATGTTAAAGGCTTGCTAAAAGACAACACTGGTCTCCGGCACCTTTAGGCAAGCTCTGTTCCAATCTCCCTTCCCTCACCTTCCCCAACCACAAGGTCCATAACCTGCCACCCCTCAAACCCCGGCAGCAGCTCTTCCTGCCCGCGGGTCCTGTCCCCAGGCTTTAATAAACCACTTGTTCCTCCTCATTCCAAATCACTTGTTCCTCCTCGTTTTTATGAGCGCGGAATGGCCCGTCCCTGTGATGAAGTTCGAGAACCTAGGTGAGGTTCGGTGGGGTGAGGTCCAGAGCCGATGACCAAGAAAGAATTCTTGAGACATCTTTGGTGCAAAATGGTGGTTTATTAAAACCCGGGGACAGGACCTGTGGGCAGGAAGAGCTGCTGCCCGGGGTTTGAGGGGTGGCAGGTTATGGACCTTGTGGTTGGGGAAGGTGAGGGGAAGGGAGCTTTCAACGGAGCTTTCACATGCTAAAGAGGGCCTACAGCTGCCAGGATACCGGAGGCCTTGCCGCTTGATAGGTGTTGTCTTTTGGCGGGCCAGTCACATTCCTGCTCTCAAGCGTCTTTGTTAGTGAGATTTTGGTTTAGAAGAGATTTAACTATATTGACTTTTCCTTCTACCTCAGCCTCCCTCGGTTTTGTTGACGGAGGGGAGGGTGACATTAGGGCTTGAGGAACTGAGATATCTGCCTCTGGAAACTGGGCTCTTGATAAGGGAACGTCTTTGTTTATAGATCTCTAGGACATTTGTAAACCAAGGGAGACCCCGTCTTGCAGGATTGTGAGCTCTGCAAGTTAACTATTTTCTTCTGGCGGTCAGGGGTGCCTGAGGAATGCCACACAGATGACTGAGGGGAGCGGATGGAGGAGTGCAAGGTGCCAGCCTTTGCTTTGTCCTCAGCCAGCCTCCTGCTCCCTCATCACAAGGAGGCCCCAGCCCTCCAGGGCGCTGAGAGAAGCCCGGTTACAATACAAAATCCAGAAGCCCCGACTCCAGGCAAAACACGGGCGGAATTATCCCGTGACCGACAAGAATGTGTTTGTTTCATCCGAGATACATAAGAGCGGGTTTACGTATGAAAAATACACAATTACCGCCCCAAAATTTTACTAATTAAGGGAAATAATAGACTTATAATTACCCTGGTGTGCACAAAAAGGTATCTTGTAAAACCCAATATTCATTCATGATTTTTTAAATCATGATTTTAGAAAAGCTGTGGAAAAACAGCGGTAGAATGGATCTTCCTTAACCCAACAGCGGCGGCTGGCCGGGAAACGCAGCAAGCAGAACTCGCACGGGGACGGGGCCGCACAGACGGGCAGCCTCGAAAGCTGGTTCTTGAGACAGCGATGGAAAGTCCCCTCGTGGCCGAGAACCATCACTTCAAGCAAATAAACGAATACGGAAAGCTCACCATAAAACCAGATGTCGATTAATTTAATTACATTAAAATATGAACATCTGTTCATCAAAAGACACCATAAACACAGAAAAAAGTGACAATGGAGGGTTGTTAGGGACACGGCGCGAACAAGCGGAGGACACACCCTCTGTCCGCGGGAAAGACGCGTCACCGAACCGAAGGAAACTGTCGACCACGTCCGCGGTTTCGAGTCATCGTGTCTTGTGGCTCAGGTTTTCGCCACATGCGTTATCTTATGTGTATCAAATGTGGAGGAAGCTTGTTGATTCACAGGAACTAAAATCCCAGCGTTAACACCGGCCTCACGGGTGGGGTCCTCAGAGCATCCGCAAGGCCACCAAACATCCACTTCTTCCGATTTCTCCACGGAGCCTCTGCCCGGTCTGCGTTCCGAGCGCGGCTTCCTTTCTGGTCACGGGTGGTGTCGCGACGCGCTCAGCTCCCCGCGTGTCCCCTCACCGCGAGCAAGCGAGAGGAATCCATCCTGGGGATGGATTCTCCGTGGGGCCACCGTGGGCAGCCACGCTCGCCCCCAGGCACACGTCCGGCAGAGCGTGGAAGGAGCTCCCTGCTCAGCCAGGACCTCCGTGTGTGCGGGAAAGCAGGAGGGAGACGGACGGGCCCCGGGGGGCAGGAGGTCAAGATCAGCAGAGACGCGGAGGAGCATCAGGGGCTGGAGAAGCCCGGCAGCCCACGGGGTTGTAGAGGTCAGAAAAAAGCAGAGATGTGTCCGTAAGTCCTTCCGGCCTCGAGCTGCAACCCAGAAAAGGCGTCTGGTCTGCGCACTGACTGTCGTCTCCTCCGGCTCAAGGGGCAACGTGTCCACCACGGGTCCAGCAAGCAGCGCAGAGTGTTGGACACGAAGTGCCACCAGAGTGAGGACAGAGTCGCGGTTTTCCAAACGCAGGTCATGGGGTCTGTGGACGAGGCTCCCAGAATCACTGGAGGCCAGGGAAGCCTCACCTTGGGGTTCACCTTGGCCGCCTCCGCCCCTGCGGCTGGATCAGACTCCCATCCAGACACCCCAGGGGTGACTCTCCACTGACCCGAGACAGGACGGATGCTGGCCTCCCCCACCCCTCCCCTCGCAAATGGTCAGCTGAGCACAGAGCTGGGCCCGCAGACCAGCGTGTCCCGTGCTCCCGTGGGCCGAGAGCAGCCCCGCTGATGAAGCCCCAGCTGCCAAGTCCGGTGGGCAACAGGCTTTCTGCCCTCTGGAGCCTGGGGCGGCGTCCCAATGCGACTCTCTGACCCTGGGCTCAGGGTCCCCCATGCCCCTCGAATCAGTCCCATGACCCAGGTTTCTGTCTCCAGGCCTGACCGGATGGCTCACGCATCTGCACACTTCTGGGAAGAGAAAGTGCTCCCTTGTTACCGGGCACCGAGGAAGCATGGGCACGCAGCGGTCATCACATGGGGTCCCCCAGAACGTGGCAGGGCATGCGTCCGCCGGTCAGGTGTGGGGTGCATGCGCGCACGCCACCCTGGGCCCAGGCTGTGCCGTCATACAGGGTCAGTTCATCCATTGTGGCAGCTTCTGCATGAGCTGAAAGCCACATGTGCATCTCAGTGCAACTGAGGTCCCCAGGGAGACCCTCCCCAGAGCCCGGAGGCCACACCCTGTCTCCCCAGCCGCCGGCAAACCATCGCGCTCAGAGAGGTCTGCTGTGAAATCACCAGGTCTGTCCCTCCACATTCTGAGCGTTAAAACCCGCCACCTCGCAGAGTCCACGTGATGGGCAGCACGGACGAGCCCGGGCACGGGAAGCGCGGCGCTCAGGGCGGGCTCCGTGTGGGACGTGAGGAGACTCAGCGGGGCGGGCCACCTCGTCCGTGCTGCCACAGCCCTGCCCGGCTGGGTTGTGGACTCGGAAAGGGCAGGGACGCTGGCTGGAGCTCGCTGGGGCCACGCGTCGGCCAGAATCCTAGAACAAAACACGGCCTCGTACCTTATCAGGAAAAACTAAATTAAGGTCATTTTTCAGCGTGACCACAGACTTTCAGCGAGACCCCGAATCAGATTCTCCTCCCGTTCCGTTCAGTGTGAGCCGCGCCCCGCCCACGCCGGCTCCAGCCTCGGGGCTCCGAGAGATCCCAGGACCCTGAGATGGTCACCTGAGCCGCCAGGCGCCCCTCAAGCACCAGATTCTTCAACCGCGTCTCCGCTACTTCAGCTCCTCGCGGCCTCCCGTGGCTTCCGCGTCACGCAGAAAGTCCAAGCTGGGAGCATAAAATTTGGACAAGCTGCCCCTTGTCACACTGCTTTTCTCACGCCTTCTGGAAGCATCCACGCGGCCACTCTGCGTGAGCACACCCGTCACGGCCCGGCACCTCCTTGCCCAGCCCTGCCTCTGCCTCAGTGGCCCCGTCCACGCCTCTGTTTCTAGCGCCCGCTGCCCCGGCCCTCGGCCTGCGCCCGCCCCCCTCGGTCCTTCCTGCCCGCGCCCGGCGGTCCTTGGCGGGACAGAGGAAAGGGTGCGGAGGGAGGGAAACACCCGTGCGACCTCGCTCCACGAATGACGTCACCCCGTTTGGGGATCCTTCTGTGCACGTGGACATCGAGCGAAATGTTAAACACCAGGGCCCACGGCTGGTGCGTAAACCTGGTGCGGACCCGGTGGCGGAGCCCGCGCACGTGGGGGACGGTCACCCCATCTTTCCCGGTGCGCTCTGTGGCCTCCCGCCGGTCACGACGGCACCGGCCCCCCATGCACTGGCCTCCCCTGATACGGAAGACCCGACCGTTGGGGGTTTCAGACCCACTGAGACGAAAGAGCCAAGTCTAGTGGTGCGTTCGGGAAGACCGGTATTTTTAGATTCTGATTCATTGTGTTAAATGCGTCTTTAAAATTCTGTTCCGGTTGACGGGCCTTCCATTGTGCGTAAAAATAGCTTCTCCCCGCAGACCCGCTGACATCGGGGAAGGTTTTATTTTCATCTTTGCTTAAACATATGAGCAAAAAAGAATGTAGAATTTGGTTTTTCGTTAGTAATTACATAGATTATATAGAATTATATTAGAATTTTATATTTCTATAGAGTATATAGAATTATTGATCATATAGGATATATATTAGAAATGTTTATTTCCTCTCTCGTGTTGGCCGCCTGTGTGGCCGCCTGGCACATTCTGACCATTTTCCCCACAGTCGCGGGACAGAGACGGCACCGTCAGAAACACCAAAGGAGCCCCGGGAGGGGTCGGAAGTCGGATTTCCAGCTTCTTAGTGAGGAAAGCCCCTGAGACACCACCTTCTCTCTGTCCTGAGGACAAACCTCCCCACCGAGAGGGAACGGATCCCTTCTCTCTGTCCTTCCTCTTGGAAAAGATAAAATCCGCCGAAGCTTTTACTTTAATTTTCTCTGTGAAAAGACAGGAAAAATCAGTGTCCGGGGTTCCCAGCGTTCCGGAGGACGGCCGGCCCCCTAGGCTGTGCCACGTGGGGACCCGGAGCTCTGACAGACTGGGCGACAGCCCCAGCTCAGAGCCGCTGACACCCCTCCCCTCAGGTCACGGCCGCGTCCTGTCCGGCCCGAGAACGTTCTGAAGCTGCTCTCCACCACGTCCATGTGCGATGCCACATTGTTAGCTGCGATCCTCCCGCTGTCCTGGGAACCCCTCCTTGTCCTCCTGACGAGGGAGGCCTGTCCCCTGGCTAGAAGAAGCGCACTCCCACCGTCCAGGGCGTCCGCACAACGTCTGCAGGTCACAGGCGCCAGCCACACCACAGAATCCTTCCCAGCGACCCCTCGACGCTGTGTGACCAGAGAGAGCGCTGGAGTGGCCCGCGGACACCAGCACGGACGATCGTGGGTACGGAGGGGCTTCCAGACATAAGCAGGACACGACACATACGATCTGCGTCTGGGTGCTGGGCTGCGGAGTCCACCACGGCGGCGTGGTCTCGTGAGCCCAGACCGAGTCCCCAGTGTCCACGATGAGACGTGGGTGACACGTGACCGGTCTGCGTCTGGACAGCCTTCCCGAAAGCCACGACGTGGCAGCGTTGGTGTAACAAGGATGGTGGCCGAGGCCAGGGGGGGACGGGGCCGGGAGGATCTGGGCCGGGAGGATCTGGGCCGGGAGGTTCTGGGCCGGGAGGATCTGGGCCGGGAGGTTCTAGGCCGGGAGGATCTGGGCCAGGAGGGTCTGGGCAGCGTCTGTCGTCCCTCCAAGCCACGTGCCCGCGCACTGCCACGTCTGGGGGGGTCCGACGTGTCCGCGGTCCCATGCGGGGTGCCCGCGTGCGTGCCACCCTGGGCCCAGGCTGTGTCGTGACACAGGGTCCGTCCACCCATCGTGGCAGCTTCTGCGTGGGCTGACAGCCACGCGCGCGTCTCTGCCCCCGTCCGTCCGTCCTGGGAGCACGGTGGCTCTGCCGTGCCCGCCTGCCGGCACCCTCCTCCGGTGGCCGTGTCCGGTCTCGCTGGAACAGAGGAGAGACGCTACTTCCTCCCGCTTTCGCCGGGAGCGTAGGGCAGAAGCGATGCGATTTCTGCCTGAAACTTTTCTTGTCAAAATTCCTCAGAAAACCCCTGTGGCCCTGTTGTTTATTTGGGGAAGGTTCTTTGGTTTGTTTCTCTAATAGAGGCAGAGTCTCTGGAGCCCACGCATCCTCCAGGGCCACGTTCTTCCCCGTGGGACATTCTCCGATTGGACTGACACGTTCCCGGACTTGGTCCTGTGTCTCCGGGCTGTCTGGCGCCCACTCTCCCCTCTAACTGCTCCGGTGGAAACCCACGTTCCTCAGCCTGTCGCCGTGTTCCAGGCCAAGTGGCCAAAGCCCCCTGATCTTCTCAAATCCCCGGGTCATCTGTGTCTCACCTACAGTCGTGTCCAGCCGGTGGCCAAGCTCTCGGCTCCCCCGGGCCCTGCGCATTTCTTGTCGGGACTCCGGTCCGTTCTTGGGGCAAGACTGTGTCCGCAGATGGTCAGCACGGGCGTCCATCCTCGGCAATGGGCGCGTCCACAACACGGGTTATTTGCTGGGTCCCTGTGTGCTCGGGGCCACGGCAGCCACACGGGGCCCTTCACTGCTTGCCTGGTGCTGCCGCTGCTCTGCACGAGCCTCTCCGGGACATGCCTCTCCTGGTCCCAACACGCCGCCGTTACTTTCTTCGGAATATTTGTGACCACCACATCGACGTTTCGTCAGAGGAATCTGACACTGGCACCATGTCAGGGTTCGGTTCCTACTGACCTGTTTTCTGGCTGTGGCGGCACTTTCCCACTTCAGAGCACATCCTGGGGCCTCCTCCTGCCCGGGAGATGCTGTGGGGCCTGGAGCTCCCGTCCGTGGAGGGCCATCTGCTCCCACGGCTGGGGCAGGCCCCGGGGTCCCAGCCCCTCGGGCCTGCCGGGCCTCCAGCTGCAGCCGTGTCCCAATGACAGCCCTGAGGGAGGAGTCAGGACGCGCCGTGCTGCCCCGGGACAGGCCTGGCCATAGGCTCTGTCCTCTCTTCTAGTGTCCGGGTGTGATGGGGCCTCCCCACGGGCAGGGCTCCGGAGGGGCTGATGCCACAGTCTCCGTCCTGCCCTCCCTGGTGCTCACCCAGCGGACCGGGGAGAGCACAACACGCCTCGCCCGGAGGGCAAGGTGTCTGGGAGAACGCCCAGGTCCGAGGCCTTGGTCTCCCGCGACTGCGGGCCGACTCTCCAGGCCTGGTGTCTGCGAGGACCATGTGGGTGCGTGGGGGCAGCTGAGCCCCAGGGCTGGGCTGGGCACCCTCGGGGCTCGGCCGCCAGATGCCCTCCTCCCCGCCCGCTCCAGAAGGAGAGGCTCCACGGAACACGCTCGAAACGAGGGCGTTTATCAAAGGTGGAAAAGAAGCCGATTCTGTGCCATGAAAGGTGTTCCCTTCCCCACTTCCTAGCCGCGGGCTCTCTCCGAGCGCCTGATGAGCAGAAGCTTCCGTCCGGTCTACCACAGCGACAGCCGGACGTCTGTGCGTCATTCCGCACGGGAAGTGACCAGCCGACAGCTTCGGCTCCTTTCACAACCCGAGATCCTGAACACGGAGACGCTCGGCGCCCTCCCTGGCTGCTTCGGAGCAGCTGCCCGACGTAGGAACAAGGAAGCCGGGTCCACGACCCGTGAGCCTGTGAACACATCAGTGAGCGCAGTGCGGGCATGAGGACCGCCGTGCCGGCAGGCCCTGGTCACCCGTTGGTGCGGCGCGACTCCTGGCCCCCAAGATCTCAGACGGGGACGCGACGACTCAGTGACAGGCTGCACCCGCACGTCCACCAGGCCCGCTGGTCTCCCACGTGGTAGGCGCTGGGGACGCCGCAGCCACAGCAGCGGGGCTCTGAGCACCAAGGGAGACGCGCCCGCACCCGTGTCCTGCACTGCGCCGCCTTCCTGAGTGTGGGGGCCGGAGTCGGAGTCCGGCGCAGCAGCTTCCCGCCCCTCCCCCTTCAGGCTGCTCCGGGAGCGGCTTCCCTTTGAAATGCAAATTCTCTGCTTAATTACATGTTCCACCTCCTCAGCTTTTTTTTACTGCAAACTTCAAGGCCCTTCTGCTCTGAGATAATGAGGGCCACAGCCCACCCCTGTCCAGACCCAAACCTCCACTCGAGCGGGGCACGGCCCACCGCAGCAGGCATCCACGCACAAGACCACAGCCCGCGGGGCCCACCCCGGAAGGTGCCACGCAGGGCGCCCCTGCGCACTGAGCCAGGCAGGCGGGGGCGGGGTGGGGGGGTAGCGCACAGAGACCAGACCCGGCCTTGGTGCTCACAGACCAGGGGCCTCAAAATGCCCCAGCCCTTCCTGGCCTCAGTTTCTCCCTTCGAGTCAAGGAAACGGGGTCCTACCTCTCCTCAGCCGCCACTTTCTGGTTCTGGGACCCGCAGGTCCTGTCCCACAGGCTTATGGGGAGGGTCTCCAACGCCCTGCCTAAGAAGGGCCGTTCACTACGCTGGCGAGAACCGCCGTGCTCCCCTGACGTGGGTTTCTGAGTGACCGTGTGTGGGGCCCGCGGGCAAGCTGGGTATGGACATGCGGCCCGGCCAAGGCCGACCCTCGAATCCGCTCGTGGGGCCCTCCTGCAGCCCCGAACCCCAGTCTCTCGCTGGACCGGCAGTGGGCTCACTCCCCAAAAGCCCGAGTGTCTCCTGTTCCCATCACGCCCGCCCGCGACTGCATAGATGCCCGTGGACACCCCCATGCGGGCAAAGCACATGTCCCCGACCGCAGATCAGAGAGCTTTCCCACTACTGGGAATGTGTGCCTTTGGGGGTCTGTGAGCAACATGTGTAGTGTGTGTGATGTGATGTGTGTAGTTGTGGCGTGTCTGATGTGTACTGTGTTTGTGGTGTGTAACTGTGAGTGTGTAGTTGTGGGTGTGTTATTATGTGTGGTTGTGGGGGTCGCCGTGGGGTGTGTTCCTGTCGAAGCCCCAGCAGGATGCCAGCCTGGTCGTTGGACTCTGCACCCGGTCCCCTCGGGTCCACTGAGGTCTGGCTGGGTCTCCGAGGTTGTGGGGAAAGGCCCTGACAAGGGCCGCATGATGTGCAGGTGTGATGAAGTTCTAGAAACTAAGTGAGGTTCGGTGCGCTGAGGCCCGGATCCGATGACCAAGAAAGAATTCTTGAGACATCTTTGGTGCGAAATGGTGGTTTATTAAGGCACGGGGACAGGACCCGTGGGCAGGAAGAGCTGCTGCCCCGGGTTGTGAGGGTCGGCATGTTCTACACCTCGCGGTTGGGGGGATGGGAGGTTTCCACGGCGTTCTCACATGCGAGGGACGGCCTGCAAGGTGCCGGGGGAGGCCTTGCCCTTGTGGCTAATCCATGTCGTCTTTAGGTCCGGCACTAACATCAAGATAGTTGGGAGATCCTTGGTGGGGTGTTAGGATCCTGCGATCATTCACATTCCCTTCTACCTCAGCCTCCTCCAGTTAATGGTGGGGAGGGAGACATGAGGGCTTCAGGAACCGAGAGTTATTTGCCTCTGGAAATCTGTGCTATTGATCAGGTAACCTCCCTGTTCAGGTCTCTAGGACATCTGTAGGGCAAGGGAGAGTCCTGTCCTGCAGGATTGCGATCCCTGCAAGTTAACTAGTTATCGTTGTATGGCGGTCGGGGGTGCCTGAGGAAGGCCACACAGATTACGGAGGGGAGCGGGTGCAGAGGGGAGCGAGGCGCCAGCTTCTGCTGTCCTCAGCCGGCCTCCTGCTCCCTCATCAGGTGCCCCACCCCGTTCTCTCTGGGGTCAGAGCACAGCACACGCAGGCGGGTCTGTGAGCAGGAAAGTGAAGCTTCATTTCCTTTCTAATCCACGTCCACCTGGAGGCGAGGTGCCACGTCCCCCACCCACGGCCTGGAAGCCTCGCCCCGTGACCTGCGGTGGCTTCCCTGCCTCCTGCGCCACCACAGGCCCAGGCATGTGCGGGAACATCTGTTAGCAGCGACCCCAGGGCCCTGACACGATCCAGATCCCACGGGGATGCCTTCACCCCAAACTCCATGGGACAGACAGGCTGGGGTCACCGGTTCCCTCCCCCCAGGGTCCAGGCCACTGAGAGAGGCCACGCCTGCGTGTGCCGCAGGTCCCTACAGACCTAGGCTTAGGAGCGAGGCGGCCGCGGGGGCATGTCAGATCCGATGCTGCGTGCGTACAGCGTGCGGCCCAAACGCAGCCCGGAGCACCGCCACGTCGGAAGGACAGTCTGGGAGGGGCCCACGGAAGCCCACGGAAGCCCACGGTGCTCCCGCTCCGCCCTGGGCCGCAGGACATCCGGGGCCGCAGGGGCCTCAGAGCCAGCCCGGGCTTGTGTTCTCCAGTACGTTCTCAGGCCTCAGCCTGCAGATGCTTCGGGTGTCCTCCGACGTGTGCCTGCACACGCGGCCGGCCCGCCAGGCGCAGATGCTCCCTGAGATTGACCCAAACCAGCCGTCCGCCTTCCCGCCTCCCTCTCCGACCTCCTTCAGCGACATGCGGCCCCCGGGAGCAGGACGGTCCAGCGCCTGGCAGGGCCACCAAACCCGGGACGTGCGAGGGCACACGGCCTGACACGAGACGGAAATGCACCTGTACAAGTGGCCCTAGACTCCTGGGGACCCGGGTCCACACGGGGACACCTCCACAGCCTGACCGGTGCCCACTGCCCACGTTCTCGAGGTGTCGGTCCCTCGGGTCCTGTGGGGGGGAAGCAGGCGGAGGTGGGTTCCTACTGCACGAGGCCTCCCGGGAGAGCTGGTCTCTGCTGACCCTCCTGCAGGCGTGGCCCACGCGGTCTGTTCGCCGTAGCACTTCTGGCACGTGGCACACGTGGCCCCAGCACAGGTGGCGGGACAGGGCCCAGCCCTGCAGTCCAGAACCCAACATTTGTCTTCTGGTCCCACAAAAGCCCTGCAAGGCTCCCTGACCTCTGTCACTGTCCTCCTGGGCAGGTGAGGACACAGGAAGGACCGGAAGAAATCCGTGGCTCTGGGACTCGGAGGCTGGCACTCCTGCCACCCCGTGTCCTCGAGGAGACCAGAGAACAAAACCCACAGACGTCTCTCACCCTAACTCCCGGGTTTGTCCCCATCATCAACTCAAACCCAGGGAGGACGCCAGCCTCCAGACAGACGAGCCATCAGTTCCTCGTGGACATTTCTGACAGACGGCTGTCCTGCCGGCGAGTCCAAGCTGTGTCACCCGCGTGCCCCAGACACCACGACCTGCCCTGCACGTCAGCACCAGCCCGTCTCCGGGGAGAAGCTGCTGAGGACACAGGTATCTGCCCCCTCTTCACAGCTTCCCCAAGCTGCTCCGTCCCCAAAGACGTGATCTTGGGGGTCCCACGGACAGCAGCCTGCAAATCACCAAGCACCACCAAACCCTGTAGATAAAACCCAACACAGACACACCTGGGGTGAAGGCCAGGCCCCTTAGGGCATGTCTGCAGACCTGCCCCCTGGATCCCCGTCAGCCGATGCCCAGATGCCCAGACGGACAGTGCAGGTCAGGACATGCCTGTCCAGTGAGCAGCCCCTGCCGCCGGCGGATAGAAGCCGTTTCTCCACAGTGGGCTCCCGCCAAGCAAGTCCGGCTGTCAGGCCCCCGCTGACTTCCTCCTTACCGTCGTGCCCACGTCCAGGGGCCCCGGGACCTCCGTTCCCCCACTGCCCCCGTCCACTCTCCCGAGAAGCCCCTGACTTGGAAAATAAACTCTGCTGCGTACGTTAGCTCTGACGTCGTAAACCAGACGGCACGAAGGCCCTCAGGGAGGCCCCGGGGTGGGCGTGGGAGGCGCCAGTGTCCGCGCAGCCGCGGAGCTCCCACCCCAGACCCTGGCCCGCCGGCCGACATTCGCGGCAGCCTCTCCGGGGGCCTGACCGGGCACTCCCCGCCGCGGGGTCCACGCACCCTCACTGCACCCCTGCCCTTCTCCGTGGGGTCCGGGAGCCCATGACTCTGCTTCAGAGAAAAGCTTTTATGCACACAATAAAAATGCAAATTAAATCATAAATGAATCAGGAAAAAAGATCCCATCTTTCAAAAGCAACACCCCAGCTGCTTTTCCTCCAAAGACCTCCCTGAGCGTGTTATGACATCTGTGACTATCCCAGATGGCGACGGACAACAGCCGCTCGCCGGTCAACACGAAGACGTTTGTGCCTTTGGGCTACAATTAGACCAAGGTTGGATTTGCACTTGGCTTTAATTACTAATAGATTAATCCAAGCCTACAAGACCATCTGTAATTAGCATTTTGTTGATTGATTTGTTGCAAAGAAATGACCCTGATTATGTTCTTAGTAATCAGTTTATAGCTAATTGCCTTTCTTTCATTAAAATATAAAGAGACATCCATAAAAGTGGTCAAGGTGTGTGGGGATCGTAAAAGCACCCAGTCACCGGCGTGTCCCAGACGGCCTCTTTGATTTTCATGGAAATCTAATTATTCAGTGAATTAGGGATGTGACCTCCGTGGAAGGGCTGGCGGGTGACTTTAAGACATCGATCGCCCGCGGGAAGGCCGGGCGGCATGGCGGAGGCTGATTTCTTGTTGACGGAAAGGCTGGCGTCAGTGGACAGTAATTAAAGAAGGCTGGACACACGGCTCAGAAAGACAAAATAGTCAGAGATTGCAATTAAATCCCAGGCAGCAGCGATGCCCGGGTAGGTGTGAACCTTCTCGTGCCAGAGATGAGCAAAACCAGACAATTGCCCAAGGGGTGGGACCCAAACAGGAGACCAGCGACTGACACGGGGGACACGCGATCCTCACTGCGCGTTCCCAGGGTCCCCGCCGGGAACTTGCCCCTGCCACGCGCACCTGCCCGCTTGAAAACCTGCCTCGAGTCACGGCAGGCCCCAGGGAAGCACCCACCGTCTGCAGGAGCAGCCCCCATCGCGGCTCCCGGGGATGCTGCCCACGTGAGGGGCCCCTGGGCCCCTGCATGGTTTCCCGCCCACCCACGGCTCCCCGCATGTCCACCTCTGGGCGCTTGGGTCCCGGCCCTGGGCTGCAGCAATCACAAGTTCTTCCAGGACACAGACGCAAGCAGGCTGACGCAGCGATGCGAGGCCACCAGTCCTGCGGGGACGGCGAGGGGTCCACGGTGACCTGCGTCCTGTGAGCCCGTGTGGGCTGTGTCCAGACTGGGGTCACATTCATGGTCCCTGGGTTCGGAGGTGGGCGTATCTTGGGGCTGTGGCTCCACCCGCAAGAGGCCCGGTCCCCCTCGGCCACTCGCTCCAGAGCAGGCTTCGTGGCCAGAGCCAGCCCGGGGGGGCCCAGCGCAGCAGAGACCCAGAGTGGCAAGGATGCGGTGAGCGCGGAGGAGGCAGCCCAGCCCGGGGAGGAGGCCACTGCCCTCGAGGGGACAGGTCTCCCGTGCCGGCCCCGGGTGAGGAAGGTGGACGCGGGGGGTGGACACAGGGAGCCGGATGCAGGGGGCGGACGTGGCCCCGCAGAGGCCGGCCAGCCTGGTGCCTTCATCGGGAGACGGGAGCCGGAGAGAAGGAGCGGTGGAGCCGGCCACGGGCCCAGGTCTGGGACCACGCGGCACAAAAACATGAATATTGGGGGCCCAGGATGTTGACAACACGGCGGGGAATGGGCCCCGCGTCCGGCCGGTGGCGAGGCCGCTGCACTGGCCCACGAGGAAGCGGGACGTGGCCCAGCCCTCCCCACCCCGCCCCAGCAGTGTGCTGACAAGCGCTCCCCAGCCCGGCCGCAGGGGCCGCAAGTCCCAGGAAGCAGCAGCCCGTGGGTGCTCCCCACGCAGAGGCAGGGCAGCACCGTCCCCCGGAGCAGGGGGCTTCCAGGGCCTGTCCTCACTGCCCACACACCCTTCGTCCCCGTATCACAGATAAGCCTGGGATTCGGTGATCACCTTTGAAAAGCTGACTTCCCTCCTGGCGACACCCTTCCCCCTTCCTTTGCTCTGGGCAGGGACCTCGGGGGGAGGTGGACGGAGGTCCTGCTGGCCGCCTGCAGGGCTGCCCTGGCCCAGGGCGTACCTCTCAGGTGACCGCCCTGAGCGCCTGGGCCAGGAGGGCCGGTTGAGGCTGGACGTCAGGGATAAGGTACGCTCCGAGACACAGGCGAGTCCAGGCCGCCTCGGGGGTTCGCAGACCCGCCCGCAGCAAACGCTGGCCACACAGAAGAGCCTTGGCGGGTGAGGAGGCGGGAGATGACTGCCCCCCCCTCGGCGCTCCCCCTGCTTGTCTGCAAAACGCACTTGAGTCGTAGGGCAGGGGTCATAGAAGCACCCACGGCACCCCCAACCCCACCCCGCAGAGGGGGCCAGGCCACCAGCGTTTGTCCACCTCAACGTCCTAGAACCGTCCTCTGGCTACAGCCACTGTCACTTCCCGAGTCAGAGCCTGGCCCAGCGTGAGGCCACGCGGGGCTCCGAGGGAGGTGGCGGCACGTTCAAGCGCTGGCCGAGACGGGCTGTGCTGCCCCGGGGCCCGTCCTCCCGCGGACAAGCCGTCCGTCCGTTTCAGAGACGCCCTCGCCGTCAACCCTGTCTTCCTGGTTTTGTCCTGTGCCTGTTGTTGTGGGACTTGCCTTGAGCGGTGTGCAGGTGTGTGTGTGTGCGTGTGCCTGTGTCTACATGCGTGAGCGTGTGAGCCTTGTGTGAGCGTGTGCGCACACGTGACTGTCCTTCTCCCGCAGCACTTTCTCTGTGGGCCACATGGGGGGAGACCACGTCTCCGCGGTCCCACGTTCTCGCCTCGGCCATGTCTCTCTGTGCAGCCACACGCGCTTCTGCAGGTGCAGCCGTCCCCTGAGCCGAAGGGGAGAGCTCCGTGCTTCTGTAGGTCGGGCTCGTGTTCTCCGTGTTTCTGTCACGGCGGGTGCGGAGCTCCCAGGGGTGGGGCCGCACCGGGAGGGAGAAGCCGCCTCGGTCCTGTCTGCCGCGAAATGATCGCGGGATGACGCAGGCGGGGTCAGAGCGTGGCTCCCCTCCGGCTTGTTCAAGCTCCTGTTCGGAAGAGTTGTGGATGTCATGAAACTACTCTCGGAATCCGCCCACCGTAAGTTCTCCGTTCGGCTCCGTGGGCTCACGTGGATCACGCGGTTGGACGTCCTGGTTCGGGACAGCCGGGCCATGCTGCTGACGTGCCGGTGTCCGGCTCCCTCGCAGCGTCTGCTAACGGCCTCCCTTGCGACGCTGGGCAAGGAGCCACGCGGCTGTGTTGCATTCTGAGCTTCTGGCGTCCCCTCAGATTTTGATAACGAAACCACTCTGCTCTGTAAAGATGAATTGGGGAACTTCGTCCTTTTCTGGAGCTGAGGATATTTTGACCAGCACTGCCCTGAGCTCTCCTTAAAGGCTGGGGAAGTCGCCGTAGAGCGGGCCGCACCCTCTCCAGCCCCCGCTGTGGAGCCAGCCCCCCAGGCCGTCTGCCGGGCTGAGAAAGTTCCAGCAGCCAGACCCTCCCCCGGGAAGCACCTGTCCTCCCAGCTCCCCGGTACAAGTCCTTTGTGTCCAGAGGCCTGGGTCTCCCCCTCCCATTCCCTCAGGTCACTCTGCCTCCTCCTGCTCCCTGAAGACCACTCTCCGCTGTCCCTGAGGCCTGTCACGGGGCTGCCTACGACTTCAGTTCTTCCCAAGACCCAGCATCATGTGTCCTCCCGTGACCCTGTCTTGTGTTCTACTCCATGAGATGTGGCTTCTTATACTGAAGTGTTTGGGCACAATTTGTCCCTGTCACTCTTAAAACATTTGAAGGTTCTGCTTATTAACATTGACCTGGACTCTTCTCCATTGCGAACAACATCATTTATGACGTGTTTCCTGCATGCGTTCGTCCTGGCTCTGGTGGTGCCTCCTGAACCAGGTGTCCGGCCTGCTCGCTTCTTTCGGGGTCACTGTGTGTATAAAACCGTCAGTCCCTGTAACAGTCAGAACCAACCAGGTGGTGCCGTGGTAACGAGTAGCACCGTGTCTCCGGGGATCAGCACCAGGAGGTTTGCTTCTCTTCCGTTCTGCACCTGCTCCCTCCTGAGCTGTTTGTCCGTGACACCTTCGCCCCAAAGCCCCTGCAGCTTCTGCAGCACATTTGTGGGTATTGTTTTTCAATTTTGTGTGCGTCTATTTACTTGTCTGTGGACTTTTAAAATTCTAAGATTCTAAGACTTTTAAAATTTTAAAATTCTGAGATTGATTGAAATAGCACACTGGGGTTTTTTCCTGTCATTCTTGCATTTATAACAGTTTTTGCTTCATGCATTTAGCATACATTTAGGTTTTTGCTGGATTCACCATTTCACCTGCTATTAATGGAAATTTAACCTTTCCATTCTGTGCAACCACATTAAACTCTACTCTGTCAAAAAGTAACAGTCAGTTCCTACTTTCTTTTGGTCTGTATTTTCCTCATGACAGTTGTGGGTTTCTTCGACTGTTTTTCCTAATTAATTATTAATGTCGTATTACTTATACACAAGAAAGTGTGGCTCCATCGGTTCCCACAAACTGGGGCACATACGTAACCAGATTAATAAAGAGAACATGACCAGCAGCCCGAAGCCCTCTTCTCCACAAACTTGCCAAAGAAAACTCACACCTTAGCTTACGCGCACGGATTCGTTTTTGAACATGACGTCCATGGAATCAGAAAGGGCTCCAAACTCTTTAGGTCCTTCTGCGCAACAGCATGTCCGGGAGGACCGTCCACACTGCTGGGAGCAGGCACAGACCACCCATGTTCATTGCTGCACGAGATCCCGCTCTGTGAATACTCACGCCCTCCCACGTCACCTGCTCTCCCTCCTGGAGACGGACACCAAGGCTGCCTCCTTCCCACCGCCACGAGCGTGTCCTCTGGGGACACACTTCTGCTCTTCATGCCCCTAGAAAAGGTGTTGCAGAGCCACAGTCTGTGTTTTTTTAACACAGAAAGCTGCCGTCCTTCCCGCGGTGCTTTACCCTTCTGTGCCCCTGTGAGAACTGTCTCTCCACGCCCTCTGCAACGTGGTGCTGGCTCTCAGACACTGACCTCCCCGTCTGCACGCGCTTCAACCCCCCATCTGCCCGGGGCATGGGCTCCAAGCAACACCCCTCCCCCTCCCCGTGCCGTTAATGAACAGTTAAAACGGGGGGAGAAGGGAGTGGGATGTTGAAAAATACTTCTTCATCCAAAAAGATCACAAGAAAAGCAAGAAAAGGAGAGAAAACATAACCTAAATCATGCGGGAAAATAGAAAACAAACCATACGTTGACAGCTAGAACTCAAATATCTTAGAATTAAAATGTAAAAATTAACTGAAAATTGTCAGGCGGAGAGAATGCTGCATTAAGTTGATGCATTTTAAATGTGAGAGCACAGGGAACTAGAAAGTGTGAGGATGGGCGGCCGCAGACACAGCCAGAGACAGCTGGCGTAGTTCAATTAGTATTGAAGAAAGCAGGATTCAGGGCAAGAAACACAGTCAACGAAAGAGACCATGACAAAGAAAGTGTTAATCTACCTGAAATATATAGCAAAGCTCAATGGCATGCATCTAACAAAACTCATAAAAATTCATAAGTAAAAAATGACAAAACTAACGCGAGAATCTGTAATCGCGGTGAGAATCTTTCACAAGCCTCCCTCGGCTGCTGAACCAGAAATTGGGGACGACACAGAGGGCTTCACAAACGAAGGCCTGTGAGTCAAACCCTACTCGCTCTAGATTTTTATAAATAAAGTTTTATTGAAACAAAGCACCATTCATTGCTTTATTTATTTTCTGTGGTTACTTTTGTACAAAATATTAGCAGAGTTACCCAACGGCAACGAGCCCACACAGCCCTGAACAGCTAAAATCCTGCTTTACAGGACTTTAAGGCCCTTTACAGAATCGGCTGCGTGTGGGGCCACGAGGAAACCTCAGTAAATATCAAAGGCTCGAGTGTTCTAAGTGTGTTTTCTGGAAATCGATGACTTGAAGAAAATGTTTACATGTTTGGAAGTTACATGATTTACTAATAAATAACCCACAGCTCCATGACGTCGTAAGGGAATGAGAAACTATTTTAGACGCACGAGCCGGGGGCGCCTGGCGGCTCCGTCAGGAGAGCATCCGACCCTGGATCTCAGCTCAGGTTGTGATCTCGGGGTCCTGAGCTCAAGTTCCATATCTGGCTCTGCACTGAGCCTGGAACCTTCTTTTTTTTTTTTTTTTTTTTAAGATTTTATTTACTTATTTGACAGAGATCACAAGTAGGCAGAGAGGCAGGCAGAGAGAGGGAGGAAGCAGGCTCCCCGCTGAGCAGAGCGCCCGATGCGGGAGCCTGGAACCTTCTTGAGATTCTCCGTCTCCGTCTGTTCTCCTGCCTGCTCTCTCCTCCTCCCTCAAAGGAGAAGTAAAAATAAATATAAGAAATAAATAAGGATCACAAAATGTGTTGAAAAAATTCAGCTGAGTACACGGTCAGTGTTACCGGCTTCATTCAGTGATTCCAGCCAGGCAGCACCCAGCCAGCAGGTGGAACGGGGTCCCGAGGAGTTGTGCAGAATGAAGGACCTTTACGGCTAGAAGGGAGTGGGCGCAGGGAAATTATCCCGGGTCAAACAGGGGGTGGGTTATCACAAGCTCCTTTCCTTCAGGGGCAGGCAGGGGTCTGCTGGGCCGAACACCTCCCTGTCCTGACCAGGCAGGTCCCGGCTGACTGGCTGAAGATTCCGTTTCCGGGGGGACCCAGAACGGTAATTCCCGCTGGTGTGGTGACACGGGGCTTAGCACAAGCCAACCCACTCGGGCTTGTTGTCCTGTTTTTAACAAATGCCACTTGTTTGCAGCTACAATAGTAACTAGAAAGAAATGAATATCCTTAAGCGCTTATACCGCCACAGATGAAACTAGAAGTCAATAATCTGGGTCTGTGTCTCAAAAATTAGAAAATGTCCCGCGAATTAGACCCGGAGAAGGCAACGAGAAAGGAAGAAGTAAAGAGAAATCAGACGTCCAGCAGGAGAACCAACCAAGCCAAACATGAGCTTTTTGGAAAGTCCTGTGAAAATGATTCGCCCTTACCAGGATTGATAAAAATACACGAGTAAAAGGCACAAGCTACCAAAATGGAGATCTCTGCAGATCGTAAGGCAATAAAAGGAGCGTATGCCAGTCAGTCTGACAAAACGGGTGAAACCGATCCCCTCTCTTGACCCCCCAGAAAAGCACAACTTACAAAACTGACCCAGGAAGAAACAGATTTGAAAGCTTTAGTATCTAGCAAATAAGTTTAATCTTCAATGAAGGAAAAAAAAATCTCAAAAAAACAAATCTTCGGGCCCAGACAGCTCTATTAGCAGATTCATCCAATCACGTAACTGTGTCTGGTGGAAGCACAACCTCTTCCAGAAATAGGAAAGGGGTCGGGGGGCCAGCACATCCCGGGGTCGGGGGGCCAGCACAGCGTGGACACCGCGGACACAGGAAGAACACATAGGAGTGTCTCGCGGGCGTGGGAACTGACGTCCCACACGAGATACTAGTAAACTGAATTCCACAATTTATAAAATGGAATGCATCACGATCGAGCAGATTTAATTCCGGAAATGCAATAGCACATTAACATTAAAGGAGTTTGCTAGTGGGATTCACTGCACTGACGGCGGAGCAGAAAATTCACAGTCGTGGCGGAAGACGCGAAACGTATTCCATGACATTCGACAACCGCTCGTGTTAAAAGCTCTTAGTAAACTACAGGTGGAAGGTGGCCTCTTACACAGCCACGGTGACAAAAACTGCTGGTCCCCGTGTTAGCGCAGAAAACTGAACGCGGCACGTTACCGTCAGAGCCCCAGGACCCGCCCGCGCGTACGCAGCCTCCAAGCACAAAGGGGACCTTGTGGCTCCGTGTGACCTCTTTGCTAGACTGTTCTCACCAATTTGGGGGAGAGAAAGTGAATCTTTGCTCCTGCCTTACATTGTCCTGAAAAATAAATTCCAGATGGATCATAAATCTGCGTTTTGTGGAAGACTGCACGGAGCGGAAAGAGTTCCGAGGAAAACGGGAGAACAGCTTCACGACCTTCCACTGGACAAAGATGTCTCAGAAGCCCTCACACCGCAGACAGAATGTGTGCACTGGCAAACATTCTGTCCTTTAGAACACAGCCCTAAGAGAGGCAACAGGCAAACCAAAGAGGAGATGCTTTATCAACCACGACCAGAGCCAGAATCCGTAAAGCAGCAGCAAACCAGCAACCAAAGACGGGTCAGCCCATGGCGAGGCACAGGCGCGGCACAAAGAGGGGCCTCACGCCCCTGAAGGCGGCGGGAAGATCCTCGGCCTCACGGCCTTCAGGACGAGGAGCCGGTCCCACGGCACGAACGCCCGCCTGCCAACGGGCCGACGTGAGAGCAGCAGAGCCAGCCGACGCCGGGCCCCGCGGGAGCGACCGGGTTCTCTGAGACGTCCGGGTGAGGCAAGCCTCTGGAAAACTGCTTCCAGCCTCCCCGTGAGATAGAAACGCCCCACGGCCAGCGAGGGCACCACTGGGCTCGTTCCCAACAACTGCAAGCAAAACCTTCACGTGGAGCCGTCCCCCAAGGGCAGGAGAGGTCAGCACACGTGGCATCGTCACAACTGTCCTTCCGCAGTAGCGCCAAGCGACGCTAAGGCAGCAGCGTTCCCAGACCGGACGCGAAGCGCGCAGCAGTGCAAGATGCCAGGATCGGTTCCAAGGTGGGCACGAGTGATGACGGTCGCACGCCACCGCCGCGTCAGGGAGCCGCTGGACACAGCCCCGGAGCGATCTGGCTGACGGTGGTTCGCTTGGTGAGAGCGCGCGAGCGGCGCGCATCAGCCCCCGCCGGCTCCCCGAAAGGCCCCTGCCCTGAAGCCCACCTCCCTCCCGGCCCGCACTGCTCCTCTGTCGCGGGCCCCAGATCGGCTCCACGAACAGCAACGTGCTTCCTGCACCTGAGGCCGTCTGAGCTCTGCTGCTCAGGGTCCTGCAGGGCCGACGGCCCGGGGCCCTCACGTTCTCCTCCGCCGCAGTCAGAGGTCCCGTCTGGCACCGTGAGGCCACCTCGGCCGAGCACCGCGGCACCGCTGGGGGCGGGGGGACAGTTTCTCCGCGGCCGCCGCCTGCTTGCGCGTCGCTTCCCACACGGCCGCATTTCCAGGGCCCGTCCCTCGACAGTCCTTCAACAGCGGGACTTCCCGGGTGGACTCTATTCGTTCTCTGCCACGTGAATCTTACGGGTCTGCCTGACCCCTGACCGCGTGCCGCGCTGCGGAAGTCGTCCGCATGGACGCGCCCTGCCGCTCGCCCTCCAGCCCGTCCCGCCGCGGCCTCTCCCGGCCGGCCGTCGCGAACGGCGTTTAAACATCCCCTTGTAAGGCTGTAGTTTCCCTCTTGTTTTCCTCAGGAGAATTCCGGAAACACCGTTTTCACCTGTTAACTGCAGAAAATTCCATTTTAGTTGCTCTGTGAGCCAACTCTCCGCAGGGCCTGGCCGGAAACCCGACCGCCTTCTCACCAGTAGGCGGGGTAGACGGTCTGCATCCCACAGTGACTCACAGCCGCCCCGAGCCACTGTGTCTTGTAGGGTGGGGTCTGCCTGGGCCCTGTGAGGTCACCCCTGACCTGGGCCTGGTCTCTGTCCTTGTTTGCAGTGATGCGCACACTCCCGCCCCCCAAGCCGTTCAGACCGAGGGCAACGCCCCTCGCCACGCGTCCCCGGCAGGTGAGACAGTGACGCTGTCCCGAGCGGCCGGCGCCTCGCTGCGGAGCCGCGCCCGCCACGAAGGGCCGCGTGCCGAGAGCGGTGGCCACCAGCTCTGTCCTTCCCTTGCGTGGCCGCCTGCCTGGTGCAGGACTGGGTGGCCGCGTGGGTTCTTCTTTTCTTCCCATGCCCGTCCGGCTGCAGACGCGGGGAGCAGCCGGAGGAGGCCCCGCATGTAGGAGGGGGTGTGGCTGGAGACAGTGGGCGGTGGGGGGACTTGGAGCACCCCGCAGGAGCGGCTGTCCCGGGGCTGAGGACGGGCGCCGGCACCTTCCCGTCCCCGTCACGGCGCCTCCACCTCCCCGATGAAATCAATTATCTCATTGCTACAGTCAGTTAAAAGTGAAATTAAATGGATTCTGAACATTAATAACAGGCTGTAATAAGACAACTACCTCCTAATGATGCATAGAACCTGAGGAAAATGAATTTCCTTTTGGGGCGTGTGTGTGCGTCCGGTGGCGGAGGGAGTTTTATCTGCCAAATTGAAATGAATATTGATTGCACGGCTGGTAATTAATGATAGCAATTTTTGATTAAAAATGAGTTCATTTAGCAAACAAGTGGAGTGTGGGAGCATATCACATCTAAAAATAGAGTCAAGAAGAAAGGATCCTTGTTACAGGGCCGGGTTACGATGCCTGTTCTGGTCCTCATGCGGATGCCTCTGGGTTGGAGACGAGCAGGACGGTTCGGCGCTCCGAGGACCGGACCCCGCTGCCTGCCCAGAATTCCCACGGAGACGTGAAGACCCGCCAGGAGCCGCCGGCGAGGTCGAGGCCACGGGACAGGAGCCCCCCGTGAGTTAGATGTTTCTCTGTGGAAATCCCGTGCCGTAGGGGGATTCCGCAAAAAGAGGACAGAATCAAGTATGAGTCTCAGAAGTATCGAACGAAGAAAGGCCTCGCACCACCACAGGGCCACCTCACCCATGTGTGTTACGTTTAACAAACGTGTGTGCGACATCCCACGTGTGATGCATCACATGCACGACACACACGGGATGAAGAGCGACGTTAATGTTCTCAGCGCCACGTTCAGACATTAAATGAGACGCCCTCCTGGTTCGCAGCAGCGGAAACGCTGGCTCCCGTGTCAACACTCCTTACAAAGTCAGAGCTACGCTAGCAACAGGGCCAGCTAGCGGTCAGGGTCGAGGGACAGTGACCCGACACGGCCCGGGGTCAGCCGTCAGTCAGCAGGGGGGCGGGACGGGGTGGGAGTCGTGCTCAGCTCTGGGGTCCCGTGGCTCCCGGGCTGTGTGCAGGAAGGGGACAGGGTCTGAGCCCCCACAGTGCAGACTCAGAACGGAGACACCAAGTGCCAAGATGCCCAGACGGCAACAAAGTGAAGCAGGAAGACGTGCGCCAGCGAGGAAAGGCTCGCTTCCGCGGAGATGGCAGCCCTTCTCGGCCGGGCTCTGAGTGAAACAGACAAAATAAAATAAAAATAGAGATTCCGCTCCTGGTACGCACACCACGGGGTGACCCGGTGTGAACCGCGGCTCTGTGACCCGCGCCCCTCCGGTGGCCCGGGAGCTGTGCCGGGGAGGCTGCGCAGGAAATCTCGGCTCCCTCCCCCGGGTGTGCTGGAAACTGACACCACTTTTCAAAACATTATCTTTAAAAAATCTCCACAACACTTTCTGAAACAGCCCCGCCTCGGGGCCCAGCACACCCCTCACGTCACACTTAAGGCAAACACACTTAGGCTGGTTTGTATTTAAAATCCACTTTCTCGTGTTGCCCCCATCAAGAAGGAAAAAGTACAGGAAGGAAGAAAAGCCAAATATTTAGTTTAAAGAGGGCTGAACCGGCCGCGCCGCAGAGCAATTAGCAGAGGCGAGTGCCACGCTTACCTAGAGGGTTCGGCTTCGCACACTATTCAGGGAGCATGAGATTATAATTAAAAATCACAAAACTCATAAAAGAAAAAGCCACCTGAAGTGTGAGTCAAGGGAGGCAAAGAAATGCAAAATCAGGCCAGCAAAGCCTGAGGATATTGGAAGCATCAATTCGGAATTTAAATAAGTTTAATAAGTTCGGAGGAAGAGAGAACAGAGCGTGCGTCGGGAACGGGGGGCTCGCGGGGCCGAGAGGAGCATCTGTAAAAGAAAGAACTAGAACGTCTCGCCCTTCAAGACAGAACTCTGAAATTCGAAATTCACTGCCTGCCTGGCACAGCTACGCACGTTGGAAGGACGTCGCTCAGAAATTTCCCGGAGAAGCCGAGGGCCAGGCAGGGGGACGGGGAGGTGCAGCAGGACGGTGAGGCTCGGGGCCCCCAGGGGGCAGGGGTGAGCGGGAGAGGGAAGCGTGGGAAGCAACAGCCTGAAGCCGTGAGGAGAGCAGGGGAGACGCCGTGTCCCATCCGAGAAGCACCGGGGTCCCGAAGAGGGTGAACCACAGACGTCCACACGCCAGCACGTCCGGGCAGAGACGCAAACCCCGACTCAGCACAGTCTGGGGACAGCCACCGAGAAAGGACAGGCCCCCCCTGGAGGGGGCTCAGGAGGCTTCTCCGGGGCAGCCCTGGCGCTGGAAGATGTGGCCTAAAGTCTCTGACGCGTCAAAAGACGCGCCGGACAGAGCAGGACGGTGAGCCTGCGACAAGACGTCGCGATGGAGAGAAACACGGCAGCATTTTCAGGACAAAGCCAGGGATTTGAGATCAGGAACTGCATGATTACTGAATTTCAAAGGCAGGTATTTCGGGATTCTGCAAGATTCTGGAAGGGAAGCGCGTTAGCTGCTGGTTAGCGCGTGTCTCCGAGTTTTGCTTCCCTTCTCAGCTCCAGGGGTGGGTGATGGAGACGGCTCACCGGCGGCTGGCGTCAGAGCCTCCCTGGTGTCCCTGCCCTCTGCTGTCCTCAGCTGTCCCGGGGCTCATGCCCTCCTGCATTCAAGGTCCTTGTGCGTGTTACCTGGTCCCAGTAACCATCACTCCCCAGGTCCTCAACGGAATCGCAGACGCCAGACTCAGTACAGAGGCCGGAGGTAGGAATACTGAGGCAGAGGCAGCAGGGCCTCCCCCTGCCCAGGACCACCTCCACAGCCCCTGCCGCTTCCCCGGAGCACACTCATGTCCACCCCCCGGGCCCTCCCCTCACTGCCCTCAGGCTAGTCCCCAGCCACTCCCTTGCCAGGCTGCCTCCCTCCCACACCCCGGCACAGCCTCCCAGACCCCCTAACCCCAGGACTAAAACGCCGCCAGCACCGTGAGAACAGTGACTGGGCACACACGGCTGGTGCTTCCCGGAGCCCCGGGCTGCCTGACCCAGAACCTACGTCTGCAGAGCCAATGGTGGGCGCGCTGGATGGACAGACAGATGGTGGCGAGCGGGTGGGCGGGACAGGCGGTGGGCAGGTGGCGCGTTTGGTTTTGCTGGGCTGGGTGGAGAGCACGCTGTTCACATCCCCCCGGACGACGTGTTCCTGTCTGTGCGGGTCCCGGAGGGCACCGTCAGGCCTCAGGGTGGAGGACAGCGAGCCCACAGGGACCCCCAGGCGCCTCTTCTCGGTTATCGTCTCCTTACTTGTTCGCCTGCTTCGCCCCCGCCCTGCCTCCGCGACGCGTGTGGCTTTCTGGGCCCATCCTCACCGGTCTCCCACCGCGGAGGACAGAGGACGCCCAGCCCTGTCCCACAGCAGAGTCTCCACAGCCGCTGCTGTCCGTGCCATGACGGCGTCAGAGAGGTCAGGACCCCTCTAGACCCTCCCGGGCGGTGACAGCCGTCTCGCCGAAGGCAAAGCTCTTCCGCTGGTGAGAAGCAGCAGAGAGGTGACCGTGTCTGTGCGAAACAGCCGGACGCCCAGGACACGCCAGTCCTTGGGCCACATCGCCCCTGCCCGCGGAGCCTCCGGCGCACTCTCCTCCCCAGTGGGCACTCTCCAGCCTCCCGCGTCCAGGATAGAGCAGGCCTGCGGGACGTGTGTGTGCGTGTGTGTGTGCGTGTGCATGCGTGTGTGTGAGCGTATGTCTGTGTGAGCATGTGTGTGTGTGCCTGTGTGTGCACCAGCAGTTCACGTGCTCTCGTGTGGGGACAAGGGAAAGAGAAACACAGGGGCGGGACTAGTACCACAGACTCTCCAAAATGCTGAGTGCCCACGGCGGCCCGTGTGCCCCGCAGACAAGGGCCTCCGAGCGCACGCAGGTGTGGGAGCCTCTAGTGATACGCACACAGGACCCAGGTATTCAGCAGGTGCCTCACAGATGCTCACAGTAGGTTTGTGCCTCGTGTGCACAGACTCCCCTGCCTGTGCCGCCAGCAGCACCTGTGTTTGGGAGAGGCGCTCTTTGGGAAGAACTCGGGATCTGGGGTTAAGGGGTCATCGCGGGATCGGGTTTTCCATGTGTCCGGGGTAGAGAGTGTGTGTTTCTGCTCTGCACCCGGCCATCTACCCACAGCCCTTACTGGCCTAAACCCAGACAGCACAAGGGCCCCACCTTCTGGGAGGGGGTCCCAGCGTCCTCCACCCGGAAAAGACTCTGCCAGGCCAGGCGTGGGGTGGCACCCCTGCTGGGGTGACACGTCCACCTGGACGGCAGAAGAGGAAGCTCTCCTGTCCACCTCCTCCCTGTGGCTCCAGTGCCGAATGGGCCTCGTGGGTGGACGGTGGCCACAGCAAGCCTGGCATGACCCTGTCCCACCCAGTGGGTCGAGGCCGGAGCTGCCTGAGCCCGGGCCGGCGAGGGGCGGAGAAGAACGTCACCACCCAACGCTGAATACGTTTTGGTGACAGGGACTGCAACCTACCCCCTTCTTGTGACCTCGAGGACACACTTTAGGAGTAGATAAGAACAAGTGGGAGCGAGGGCCACCCGGGCCAGACCCATCCGTGGCAGCGGAGCGTGTGGAACCCGCGAGCTTCCACTGACCTCCAGAGCTGTCAGCGGGGACTCGGCTCTGCACAACATGGAGCCACGGCGCCGCCCCCACAAACACGCGGCCTGTGAGAGGAGGGCCACGCACACCACGGAGCCCCCGTGTGGGGCGTCCAGCCAGTAAGTGCTTCCGGAACGAGCAACCGAGCAAGCGCAGGCCCCCCCGGCACGCGCAGCGGGAGAGCACTGGCGGGGCTCAAGAGGGGACACGCTTGTTCCGCGGGCACCGAGCTCGCGCCGTGTGCTGTGCCCCAGGCCACTCACGCCGAATCCAAGGGCCGGACGGACGTGAAGTCGCTCTTCCACCCCGGCCGGGACAGGAGTCACATTTCAGCCCGAGTGTGAGTGCTCTACAGGAAGGATGAGGCGAAGGTGGGGGGGGGGGGGGGTGCGTGGGTGTGAGTGTGCACCTCTGCACATGCGTGTGTGTGTCCGTGTACGCGTGTGTCCACAGACGCGTGCTGGGGAGTTCACACGGGCGGTCTGGGCTGGCATCCTCAGGGAGGTCACCCCGAGCCAGAGCCTTGCAGAAAGGGAGGGGTGGAGGCCGGAGTGGCGCGGACACCTGCAGAGCCAGCCTGGGGACAGCGGGATCACTGGGCCACCAGGAGGGGGAGGGGCACCCTCGCGGTAGCACCAAAAAGGAACACGTTGCATGTGGCTGAAAAATAGGAAGTCTTGACGGGAGGCCATCAAGAAAGATGCATTTTAAAATGGGGTTTGGGGCGCCTGGGTGGCTCAGTGGGTTAAGCCGCTGCCTTCAGCTCGGGTCATGGTCTCAGGGTCCTGGGATCAAGTCCCGCATCGGGCTCTCTGCTTGGTGGGAGGCCTGCTTCCTCCTCTCTCTCTCTGCCTGCCTCTCTGCCTACCTGTGATCTCTCTCTGTCAAATAAATAAATAAAATCTTAAAAAAAAAAAAAATGGGGTTTGCCTCTGTCTTGAATAGGAAGATGCAGGCCTGCCGGGCCCCTGGCTTATGTGCTAAGGACGCCACCGGGAGCCAGACAGGCCAGAGTCCCCACGCTCACGGCCCCTGTCCACACGCTCCCGTGCACTCACCACAGACTCGACCGAAATACTAACAGCAGGTTGTTGGTAAAACATCCTACAGTTCATCTGGGGAAAGGAACGTGCCACCCAGGGACTGGGGTCGGGCAGAGCTGCCCCGCACAGGGCTGGAACACGTGCAGCCCCAAGCAGCTGTGTCCCGGCCACCCCTGCAGCAGGCGGGAGTTGGGCACCGCAGAACCTCCCCGACCCGAACGTGCAGGACTACGGTCCAGAAGACAAGCACGGGGTTGGGGCTGCCGCCTGGTGACCACGGGGGCAGCGGGCAGCCCTGGGAATGTGTGAGGTCGGAGTTGCGTACCACTTTGTGTGCAAAATCACGACTCCAGGCAGGTCAAATCCTGCAAAGGGAACCACAGGGGAACCTGACGCAGGAGGGTTCAAGGCATCATCTGCAGACCACGGTGGGAAGGTGTGCACGGCTGCGCACAGGAGACAGCGGCACGATTCCAAGGAAAAGGCCCCAAAGGTCACACAGTCACCATATCGCGGTAAAGGCTCCTGGTGTGTGCGTGTCCGGGGAGTCCACACGTCCTGCCCCAGGGTCGGGACCTCCGTGCCGAGGCTGCAGGGACTCTGGCTCCTTCCCCGGGCCTCCCTCCCCGCAGGTAGATGGTCCCCCACGAACACGAAACACCCAGCGGCAGAAGAGGGCCCCCAGCCAGCTGCCGGAATGAAAGCTTGGAAAGTTCTCCTGTCCTGAGCAAAAGCGCACCCACGCGTCCGTCTCAGACAGAGGCCAGGGCATTTGGGGCCGAGGGGGCAGGGGATGCCTGCAGGTGTGGAATTCGCACTTCTGGGGGGGACCTGGAGCCCCGACGGAGCAGCCTGCAGGGAGAGGCGGCCCCCGAGGGCCCGTGCGAGCCCCTCCGTCCTGACATTGCCCGGGAGGCAAGGCCGTGACATGGCTCGTCCACGGGACTGGAAGGACATCTCGTCGGGGACACGCTTTCTTATTAAATGATGAACTCGCCTCCTCTGGGCCTGGCGACCTGGGGCCACGGGCCGTGGGCTGAACACACCTGGTCATTTCAGTTGCCCCCTCTCCCTCATCCCCAAAGTCACCTTCCCCGGACACCCGGAACCCAGACCTCGCCCGGCGTGGCCTGACGTTCTGCGTGCAGCACCTGGCCGAGGGTCCGTCGTTCCCATGTATCCCCTTCAGTATCCCCGAAACTAAGCTAAAAGCCCACAAATTCTCTCTCTCTCTGGTCCCCCAGCCTTGCCAGAGCCTGCCTGCATCAGGTCTCCAAGTTCTGCTCCAGACGGACAGACAGACAGACAACACACATTTACTGAGCAAGAAAGCCTGTTTCTGGTGACTTCCATCTGATTTAGTAAAAAATGCCTTTCCTCTAAGACGAGAAAACACACAAGCACCATTCACTGATTTGCTTGATAAGCCCTGGCACTGGGTCCTGCCGGGCTCGCAGGGGCGCCTGGGGACCCTGGGGCTGGAGGCGCACGGTGGGCTCTGCATCTCGGGTGACCTTGGCCGGCTGCGACCCCCAAGCCCGGTTAGGAAAATGGTTCCGGTGAGCATCTTGCCGAGCGGGCTTGCTGCGACCATGCCGCCCGTGGCGTCGCTGGGTCCCGCGCTCGCCCGGCGGTGAAGCGTGTTTGCTCCCCCCACAAACACACGTCAACACAGTCTGGCATCTGAGACAGTCCCCAGCCCGGCAGTCCGGGGTCCGAGCTCCAAGGGTTCTCCGAGAGCCCGCGGGCCTGTCTTGCCCGCGCTCTCCCTTCGGCGGAGGACAGGCTGTGCCGGGAGAGGCTGTGAGGAAGACCCCCGCAGGCACCCGACACCCTCCTCCCGACCGCGGGGCTCCCCCGGGGCTCGTCATCGGTGCAAACAGAAGGGAAGACACACCCCTGGGTTCCTCTCAGTACAATGCACTGGTAGATGCAGATTGCACAGCTTAGTGCCTTGTTTTAAGAGGCTCATCACACCGTTTCCACCCTGTCGACGGGCGGCTCCGTGTTACCCAGCAGAGCTACAGTCAGACTCTCAGCCAATCTCAAGCATCTCTTCGGCTGTTTCAGAAAAATGAAGGAAAATTTCCAAATGTTTCCCACGGTGTGAGGTGGAGCCCAGGGACCTGGCAGCACGCCGGGTGTGGGGAATCTGCTCCTGTCCCTGGCGGCTCCGGGATGGGGACCCCAGCGGGGAGCGGGACCGGCCCCTGCCCCATGCCCCCCCACCTGGCTCGCCCCTGTGCAGCTCCACAAGGACCGTCCGGCGCTCGCCTTGACCCCCCGAATTCCAGCCGCGCCGCACGAACGAGCGGGGAGCGGAGAAGCAACGTCTCTCTGAGTAGATGAGGCTCGGGGGTTTTGGGAAGTTGCCAGAGCCTTTCTATGAGGAGCTGTTTTATCAGGTTTCTCGGCGAGAAAGAAGCAAGGAAATTAGTGTGCGGTTGAATTCAAGACTAAAATTAGCATCTTGAAAAACAAGTCCTGATAAATACAACCAGGATTTATGGCCGAGATTACAGGCCGCACAGATGGCGTTTGATGGTGTTTTCTCTCGAGGGAGAGAATATTCCTTTTACACCAGAACATCAGCGTTACAGGTTCAGGGATTATGGTGCAGAATCTCACACCGTTTAGTAGACGCAGCCAGCAAAGGACGGGGCTCGTGGGCTCTGGGAAGCGCTGGGCTCACAAAGCCGGCGCCCCCACCGAGGGTCACCGTGGCCAGCCCCCGGCTTCGGGCTGACTCGGTCCTTCCTGTGGCATCAGCAGCTGTCCCGTGGTTTTCAAAGACCCGCAGCAGAGGAAACCCCAGGCCAGTGGACCGCCGTGTGGGCGCCCACCCCGCGCTCCCGCATGGCTCCTGCCCGCATCTTCCGGGCCTCCCACGGGGCCTCAGGTACGAAGACGTCACAGCTACACACCCTGACCCACAGGGAGGCCCCAGCTTGGTACAGACTCATTCCCAGAGGTTATTTTCTGCACGAAAATGAAGACACGGGATGAGGGCTCTTCAAAAGAACAAGGCAGCCTTGTGCTCAGGGGGTCACGGGTCCTCTTGGCTGGGGCGGTCCAGGAACACCTGGCAGCGGCCACAAGAGGTCCACCAGCGTCCATCTGTGACAGAGACTTCGCTGCATCCCAGACATGGCCAGACCTGCCACGGGGAAAGGGCAGCTTTGCAGCCCACACATTGATGTTCCAAGGACAGTATGCTTTCGAACACTGTCCCTTTATCATTACGGTGAGGCTCCAGTGAGCCCAGATGGGTCTCACCGCAGTGGACGTCAGTCCTGCCAGGACGTCAAACACGCTCAGAAGAGAAAGGGGGGGCTGGTCCTGCAGTGACCTGCCTGGGCAGTGACTCGGGCCTGGGAGAAGCTCGCTCACAGTCCCCCACAGGATCTCCTTCTGGGTCACTGGCTACACTTTGCCATGTGGCTCTCCATTTTGGTCATTAATGCCCCAAACGCAGATCTTTGCTATAGAGCTTTGGAATTATTGCTCTGTCGCGTGGTCCCCTGAAGGAACTTGAGACTCACAGAAGAGACCCGGAGACGGTAAGGAGAGTTCCCACGTGCCGCACGGCCGGCTCCCCTGACGCCGACGTGGGCGTGGGCGCGTTTGTTAAAATCCGCAGCGGGATTAAAGGGCGCAAACGCTGAAACGGAGACAGGAACGCGGATCCCAGTCCAGAAGCTGTGCACGGTGGTGGCACGGATGCCAGTCTGTGGGCCGGACACCATCCACCACACGCACACGCGTCTGGGAGCGAAACAAAGGGCCCTGCGCAGACCCCAGCTTCCCTCCACGGCCTGCCCCGCTCCGGGGTCCGTCGCCCTCGATGCCGAGACTCCGCAGCCTCCTCCGAGCTTGGCCTGCCTCAGGCTTTCGTTTCGTCATGACCTGGACCCCACTGGGAGTCCTGCATTTTGAGAACGTTCCTTCCCGCGTGTTTCCCCGAGATTCACGAACACACCTGTGTTGGGGCGAAGAGCGCGGAGGGGAAGTGACCTTTGATCTCACCACGCTGGGGCGTGTGTGAGACACTGCATGGGTAGCCACAGCCTTGACACGTGGCCGGGGGGGTGTGACATGTGGCCAGGGAGTGGGGGCGTCGGCCGGGTCCTCTCGCTCCCGCCCCATTTGCAGAGATGAGTCCGCAGGTCCGGCCCGCACTCACGGGAGAGGGTTTCCTCCTCTTCTGCCTCTTTGGAGAAGCTCCCGGACTTGAGGTGCTCCGAGACACCCCAGGCCCTCCCGGTGTTTCCTCCCAGGAAGCCCTGTTCCCCCCAACGGGGCCCCAGGTGTGCACACGGCCGTCGGCGCATCACGGCTTATGAGTCGTTGCTGCAGACAGAGCCGCCTTTCGCACGCATGGGAGCCCGTGGGTGTGTTGCTGAAGTCTGAGTAGCCTCCGGCTCGAGTGTATTCTAGTCTTCTCTCTCGCTTGACGTGACTGCTTCTCAGTGAGGAACCCGGTCTCGCCATCCACCATTTATTTACTCATTTGTTCGACCCCCGTATGCCACAACACAGTAACAAAGTCGCAGGTCTGCAGAAACAAAGTTACCAACCCGCAGGTCTGCAGAAACAAAGTTACCAACCCGGCGGGTGCCGACGGCGGTTCCTTCTGCCTTTACCTTTCTTGTGTCGAATCAAAACACCTTCCCCGAGTGACTTTCAGCACCTCCTTCTCTCCCGGCCACATGCGTGCGATGCCGTAGGTCCGGCCCGTCCTCGGGCCCCTCCCCTTCTCGCTGATGATTGCAAATTTCTCAAAGCAAAGCCCAGGGTCCTGCCGGACGCGCGGACTCGCATGCCCAGATTCATACAGGCCACCTCCGTCGCCCCCAGAGTTAGCTTCTCTGTCCCCTCGAGGCCAATCCCACCCCCATCCCAAGCCACCGACGTGTTTTCCGGTCCTAGGGTTCTGCCTTTTCCAGAATGCTGTATAAACGGGACCACATATACGGACTCTCGTGGGTCTGGCTCTGTCGCTCTGCGGCTGAGTGACTGTGGCTCGTCCCTGTACTGGGGACGAGTGTCTGCTGCATGGAAGGACCACAGCTCCGTTGGACGTCTGGGTGCCTCCAGGAGTGGCCATGGCTGCTGGGAGCACCGCATGTGGGTTTTGCATAGACATCCGTGTCCCATTTGTTTGGGTCGATGCCCAAGATCTGGGTGACTGTTTACACGAAAGCCGTATGGTGACCTCCAGAGCCGCTGCCCGGCTGTCCCCCAGCACCCCTCCAGCAGCAGGTGACAATGCCCATCACTCCACATCCCAACTGATGTCGGCCGCTCGGTGCTCCCACCGGGCTGACGGGTACATAGTGACGTCCCTTTGGGGTCTCACCCTGCATTCTCCTAATGACCGGTGGCCCTGAGTTTCTATCTTCCATGTGCTTATCTGACACGGTGTACCTTCTTCTGAGAAGCAGCTGTTCGGACACTTCCCCCACACCCAAAAATTGTGCTGCTGGCTTAGCGCGTCTTCTGGAACACCTCTAACCATGGTGGCTTGTTACCTCCAGAGCGTCTGTAACCGGCCAGTTGGACCCGCAGAAACTTCTCCCCGAGGAAAGACTCTCTCCTTCCCATGCAGTTATCCAACCCAGGGCTGGGGCTGAGTCCTCACACAGCGACTCAAACGCCAGTCTTCGGGGCAGCACGTAGCACGTGGACGCAGCACCCAGCCCGGATGAGAATCCCGACGAACCGGCCCCCAGGGGTTTCGTCCCCTCTGTCTCCCCAGCCGACGCGCCCCCGCTTTCTCGTGGGACGTGCAGGTCATGGGGGTGATGAGGGGGACGGCGGGCTGAACGCACGGGCAGGGAGGC
The DNA here is from genome assembly GCF_022355385.1 of Mustela nigripes. Taxonomy (NCBI): domain Eukaryota; kingdom Metazoa; phylum Chordata; class Mammalia; order Carnivora; family Mustelidae; genus Mustela; species Mustela nigripes. Next base: position 1,046,940 of record NC_081562.1, on the reverse strand, counting down.
CGCACATTCCAAACAAAGAGAAGCGTCTGGAAATACTGGAATGAAAAGCAGAACGTGGGTATTAAAAAAGACAAAGACTCTGGGCCTCGAAGCAGAAGGAGAGGCTTCCTGGGACGCATCGGCTGCGCATGTCCAAGCCCGCTCTGCAGCAACTTTTTAAATAAACACAATTCACACATCAATACCAGATAAATTATTTCCAATTCCATCTTTAGCTGAATCTATGAATAAAATCATTCCTCGCGTATTGTACAACAGGGTAACGAGCGACCGTGTGCCAGGCCGACGGCGCTGACTCAGAGCATTGGTTCCTACACAGGCAATATATTCTCAGGCGGAAACCGGGGGACGAGTGCGGATATTTTTTCAAATGCAGAACGTCATAAATATGCATGAAACGCCGACTCCCAGGGCAACACACGCGGCTCCCGTCTTGCCCTTCTTTGTGCTTTACATGCAGTTTGCACAGGTGCCGTCCCGGAGCCTGCGCCAGCCCCTGGGGAGCGGACGAACCCCCCGTAAGCGGCATCGGCCCCCCGCGCCTGGACACGGTCCTCGGAAGCCGTGTGAGAGGTGATGTCCCTGCCGTATATGGAAACTTGCCACATAGAACAAAACTCCCACTTTTACTCGGGAACTTGACACCCAGGATGACGTCTTTGTGCGTTACAGACCCCTTGGTACCATCGTCACAAGAGGGGAAGCGTCAGTGCCCCCCCCAAAGTACGCCAAGAGAAGCTCCCCTTCGGGGGGCCAGAAGCCTGCACTCAACACCAGCGGGACCCGCCGTCCTGCACTCGGGTGGTCCGTCTCCCATCCTCGGCTTGTTTCGTCCTTCCTGGGGTCTCTGAGACACGGGCCCGGGTGGCATCCCCGAGCCTCCTGTCCCGGAGCTGAGAGGCCCCCGCCCGGCCAGCCCTCGACACACCCCAGGAGGAGCTGTGACCTATCCACCCTGCGACTTCTTGCAACTGGGGTCCCACAGGAAGGCCGGCACCTGAGACGTGGGCAGGCAGAGTCCGTAGCGTATAGAATCCAAAGCTTGACCTGACACTGCTGGGGAACAAAGTAAAAATGGGTAGAGGGTCCCGCTCAGTCTTCACGGCCTGATAGGAGAGCCAGGAACACTCTCTCTGGACCCCAAGACGGGGGGGTCTGGACCCCAAGACGGGGGCCACGGCGGGCCCTGGGGAATTGCCCAGCCCGAAGAGAGAGGAGCGGGAACACCACCACTCCTGGGGGCAGAGAAAGGGGACGAAGCCCGCTGGGCCGCCATCAGGTCCAGACGCCGCGGGGTGTAGCCCTCCGAGGGGGCGGCGAGGCTGGTTTAGGGGCCCTCGCGGCGCCGGACGGTCGCATGAGCTGCCACTTTGGTGGGGGGCAGCCCTTCTCCCCCCCTCCCACCTCACAGACCCCCGCGCCCCCCACACACACACATTCACAGAAGAAACGTGGTTGTCAGAGCCCCGGGCCCAGCCCGACAAAGCGGGGAAGGGCTCGCGGCCGAGAGAGGGCGCGTCCAGCAGCTGGGCCTGGGTCGCCAGCCCCGGGCCGGTCTCCCCCGCCGCTGCCCCATCTCTAGTCCCCGCACGCCCACGTGCCTCCTCTTCCACACACCCCACGCCATGTGGACCCACTTCTGCTGCCCGATTATGGGCTTTTCACCATTTTCTGTTACAAATAAAGATGCAATGCACACGTTTCTTCAAAAACTTTCACTTAACGTATTGATAAAAAATGTGTTCAATCAAGTAGAAGTTTCAGATCCAAACCTATTGATTTTGGGGGGGTTTGACAACAATTTCTGAATTACCCGGTCACTCCCAGCAACGGGGTCTAGGGGACCATCTCCTGGCCGCACCTGCAAAGCTCGGCGCTGAGAGTCCCCGCGTGAGGACGGACTTCGCTGACCAGCGTCTCACTAAGGCTTCGGGCGGTGCTTGTCGGCCGAATCGGGACCCGCACGTGAGCAGAGCTCCAAGGGATTCAGAATCTCAGTAGAAAACAGACGTGCGGTGGGGGACTGGGACTGACCAGGGCCTGGCGGAGAGCCCGTGCGTGCCCCGCCTCCGAGGAACAGAAGAGACCATGCGTGGCCGACCGGGGAGTGCGTGGGAAGGAGACACGGGTGAGGTCAGAGGGCCCTGGAAGCCCGACGGGAAGGCTGGACGTCATCCCGGGGCGTCAGGACCCTCGGGCAGACTGGGGGGAGACGTGAAGGCGTCGCCAGACGCAGAAAGAATGAGGCAGCCGCAGTCCAGAGAGCAGGCCAGGGACGGGGTGGCTGTGCCAAAACCCATGGGGCACCTGGACCAGCAGAGCTGCCCCGAGCGTCCTGGACAAGACAGACCCCGTGTCCACCAAGACCCCTCAGGTGGGACGGTGGTGACACACAGGCAGGCAGAGGCGGCCGGCAGAACCGGGAGGCAAGCAGCAGTTCACAGGGACCTGCCCAGGACCCCAGAGTGGTACGAGCTCGGGGCTCACAGAGGCTCTGATCCAGGCTGGGGACAGGGACTTGTGGGAACCGCAGAGAAAGTGGGGCCACGCTCGGACACAAGGCCCCCGTCGTCGGGGGCAGGGAGGAAGGGGTGTGCCAAGGGCAGCCCTCCGGGGGGTGCTCTGGGCGAGGACTGAGACACGACCGTCTCTCACCCCACAGAACAGCCGGCACTGCACATCAGCCCCACACCTGACGCGTCCGCCCCCCACCCCAAGAGAAACCAGAAATCCGGATTCTGTCATGAACCTTGTTCAACTTAGCCAACAAAGTGCTGACGGACAGAAGCCCTTTCGTGAGCTGTCCCCAGCGTGGGGCTGTCGTCCTGTGAGGCCCGCAGAGGACAGGCCGTCTTCACAAGGAGACGGGCCAGGAGGCAAACGGAGATCCCGGAGAAGGCGGCCCGCTGATACAGGAGGAGGAAAGACCACGGCCACCGGCCACACCGGCGTCGTGACGCAGTGGCTCCCGGCAGCAAGCCCGACCCGGGGCCAGAGGTCACAGCGCACGTGGAGGACGAGCAGGTCATGTGCGGGGAGAGGCAGCTTCCGGACCGGCCCGCTGAGCCTGGACGTCAAGCCCCCAGGGAGCTCCGCCGAGGTCCCCGAGACGCCGGCCGCCGCCTTCTCCACGGATGGCGTCCACGGACACATCTGCGTGGCTGCCTGTTTTGCCACCACACACACACGCGCACACGCGCACACACACATGCGCGCACACACGCACACACACATGCGCGCACACACGCACACACACACACACACAAAACGCTTGAAGAAACTGCCTTCTACGTCAAAAATAATTCTCGATTGCATTTTCTTTCTCTGACGGTTCCCAAGTCCGCGATCGCCATCTCTCAGGGCGCTCGGCACCCGCCAGGCTCACACGGGGACGGACCGGACCGGCAGCAGAGCATCAGCCTCAAAGTGCCCAGGGAGAGTTTTCCAGATTTGCTTTCCAAGACACTGGAACACATTTACGCAAAGAATGCAAAAGAGAGAGATTTCCCGGCCCGCAGACACACTGCTGTCCCCTTCATTTTCTTCAGTCTGGGCGTAGAAAAAAAAAAATTCTGTCTTTCATTTGCATTTCTCTGAATAATGGTGTGTTTGAACATCTTTTTCGGACATTTGCCGGTTTGTCGGCTCTGTCCTCTGGCAGCGTTCTGACACTACGGTGTGCCGCTTGGAGGGCACAGTCACGCTACATCGGTCATTTGCATTCAAACACTTCAGCTATATGTGATTCTCGTATTATTTAAACTCTCAAGAGATTTCCATTGCTATCTGAACAAAAATGCATTCCTTTCGTGGCTTCCAAATTCCTCATTAAGAGTCATTTGTCGCTTTTACACGAAACCCCTGAGGCTGGCTTCTGGGTGCGTCACCGCCATCACAGCCACATAAGCTTCATGTGGGGGGGCGTCGTGCGCCGGCCGCGCTCAGGAGATGTACTGTCTTGTCCCCGTCCCACTGGCCAAACCCCGCAGACGAGGTTCCGAGTCCCCGTGCCCTCCGGGCCGCCCGTCCCAACCCGAGCCCACGCCGCACAGCCTCCCGCGGAGAAGCAGGGCTCCCCGCACCCGCGTCAGGCAAGGACTCCGTCTTCTCGACCGTTCCGGAGCTGGCTCTGCCGTGTGGACTTGAAGATCGTTAAATGAGATTCCTGGCGATCTAACCGAAGCACATTCAAGTCTCCGTTACGATGGACGGGTGGGTGCATTAGGGTGCTTGGCGTCCCCAGAAACGACAGGCTCCCATCGCTCACCTGACCTGGAACAAGACGATTTTCCCTCCGTGGACCTTGTTCTTCGTCTTTGAGATCTTCTCTGTGTGTCTTACTGGTTTTGCCCACGCCGGGAACAAAATACTTCCCTCATTTCCATTTCCCGGTAATTTATTTCTAGTGTAAGGAAACCTATTGACTTTCATGAGCTTATCTCCTGCCAGGCTGTCTCACCAAAGCGGCGTAGACATTTCTCTTTGGGTCCGTATCAGAGCGTGGTGCTTCCCGAGGTGACGGAGAGCTCTGCGAAGCGTGTTCCGTTAATCCCACAGACCCTCCCTGAACACATGGTCTGTGTAGCTGAAACCTCTTTCCACATCTGCAAAATGTGTGCGGTCTCACTGTCACTTCCGACGAAGCTGGCCGTCCCTTCTCTATTTTATTAGTGTTTTAAAAGAAACAGTTACTTAATTTACTTACAGAACCTACTTAATACAGCTCTTCTAATCTGCAGTTTTCTATGCTCACCTGATTGACCTGTGTGTGCTACTCTCTTTACTTTCACTGTATTAATCAATTCCTAGCTTCTTGAGTGAACGGTTAATTCACTTAATTTTGTTTTCTGCCTATAAAAACTGAAATGTTGAGATCTCTGGATTTTCCCCAGAGTCAGGTTTGCCCACAATGCATGAGCACGGGGACCGCCTGGCACAGGCTCAGGACACAGTTCCCAGCGTGAACACGGAGCGGCTTTGGGCACTGGCTTTGCGGCGGTGGTGGCGGGGGGTGTGCCTGGCTCTGGTCTGCGCCTTGGGACAACGGCCTGCGGGCGTCCACTCTGGGGCGTGGTGCAGCTGCTCCTCACAGCAGAGGGCAGAGCTGACGGGGGGACCAAAGCAGCCCAGTCCTGAAGCCCCAGCCCAGGGCCCCCACAACGGCCCTGCCTGACCCGCACACGGTCCTCTTGTGAAAGGTCCAGAAGTTGGTTTGGGTGATTTTCTGCTTCTAGGAGTTTTCTAAGATGGACTATAACTTGAAATTATGAGCTTTTTTAAGTGCAATCAAGAAGAAACTGAGCGTGGAGGTGAGGGACTTTCGAGCGGTGCCTGCGTCCCCTGGGTGTCTTCTGTTAATAATAAACTTGGCTCCCCGCGGTGGGAAGCTAGTCTATCAGATGTCTGCCTTGCGCGGTTGAGATTTTGGGTCTTTTTTGGTGTTTATTTTTCCCCTGGCAGAGAAAGTGCATTTTTGCTTCACCAGGGAAAAGTCGTGTGAACTTGCATGTCTCCGTGTGTGTCTGCTTCGGCGTGTCCCCCGCCTGCCGGGTAAGAGCGTTCTGAACACCTGAGATGTTACGGGCTCGCTCACTGCTATGTCCCCAGTTACTGGGACGGTGTCTTGCACAGGGTAGATGTCCTGTAATTAATTGTGGGGAAAATTCAGTCATCGACAAAAACTGCACAGCACCAGGCATCTAATCAGAAATTACTGAAAATGCAGAAAAATGTCACCGACAACTTCAAAAAGATGTAGTCAACAGAAGAGGACACAGAAATGTCAGAGCCATTGTAACTTGCAGACAAGGACTCTGACATGGTTATTATAAATGTGCTTAAGGGGCACCTGGGGGGCTCAGTGGCTGAAGCCTCCACCTTCGGCTCGGGTCATGATCCCAGGGTCCTGGGATCGAGCCCCGCATCGGGCTCCCTGCTCAGCGGGGAGCCTGTTTCTCCTTCTGCCCCTCCCCCTGCTCATACGCTCTCTCTTTCACTGTCTCTCTAATAAATGATTTTTTTTTAAATCATTTAAAAAATAAAATAATAAATGTGTTTAAGGATTTAATAAAACCTGTGGTCATAACGAATAAAGAAACAGAAACTACAAAGAAGAGACAAACGCAGCCACTGCTAAGAAAACAAACATGGTGTCACCGTGACTGACACCGGGATGGATTAGGCGCAGATCACACGGAAAGAAATGAAGTGGAACTCGGGAATACGCAATCATCCGGAAGAAAGAGAGATAGCGAAAGAGTTAGGGGATGTGCATTACTCGTGGTGCAATAGCCACCTGTCTCACACACTCAGAACTGGAGTCCCCAGAAAGAGAGATATGGAAGAAGATTTGAAGAAATTGGGCTTTTTTCCTAAATTTGATGAACCTTTAAACCCCTACCTAAAGATATCCACTGTGAGGGGTGACGACTGTCCTGGTGACCACCCCGGGTGAGGGGTGACGTCTGTAGTGACTGACGTTCATCAAACATAAAACTCGTTTGGACACAACAACGCTCACACAGGGTGTCCTTGTTGGTCAGACCGGGTGCTGGCCAGAACCGTCTGTTGTTTATTTCTTCACCTTGGACATGAAGAGAATGGTTCAAATGCTTATCTTCCCCATCGTTAGTTTAAAACTAGTGAGAGAAAGTTATTCTTTGTAGAAAAATCCCAACCACTGCTCCAGAGGAGAGTTAAATTAGAAAATCACCATTTTGCAACTCTTAAAGGCATAATGGATCTATTCCAAAAGCATGAACGGCTGTTTTCCCATTCCTCAAATGATTGGAGGGGCGCGTCAGGCTGACCCCCAGGTTTAAGGCTGGAGGACATAAGCACCTCCCAGCACAAGGCACGAGTGGCATGTTTGTGGGGACGTCCTGCTGAAACATCGAACCACAACCAAGTCAAGCCTCCATCCAGCAGTTTACGTGACACCCAGAGACAGGGACAAACCATAGGAAACCGGTTCCTCCGACAAACCCGTGATGCATAAGGAAGATGACCATTCTGGAAAGTGAATACCTGTTAGTGTTCAGCCACCGAACTCAAGGAAGAAAGCAGCTCTGAAAAGACCCCTCGGAGACTATAGGGAAATTTGGGTTAGAAATTACAGAACATCAAAGGATTACTATGACCTCGTTGGGTGTGATAATAGTATCGTGGCTGTTTGTGACACGTGGATGGGTGCGTGACGGATTAAGGCTGAATGGATGGACGGACGGAAGGAGGGGTGGACGGACGGACAGATGGACGGACGGAAGGAGGGGTGGACGGACGGACGGATGGACGGACGGACGGATGGATGGTGGATGGTGGATGGATGGATGGATCGATCGATGGATAGATATCGTTTATATGTGCGTGTATCCTTTTAAGTAAAGATGCCTAATGAACTGTTTTTTTGAAATGACATGATATCCTGAATGTGCTTTAAAATATTTGAGATAAATCTTTGAAGAAATATCAGCACAATTTTTTTAATAAGGGTGGTGTATACACTGGTGTTTATAATTTGATTCTTTCTAGTCTTTGAAATCTTTTATTTATTTTCTTTTATAATAAAATGTTAAAATATTCTGTTGAATAAAACAAGGAATTAATGGATCTACGAGGAGGCTGAGCAGAGACAAAGAATCAGGAGTCAGAGAACACGATTGGTCATTAAAAGTATGCTATTCAATAAAAGAATTAACAGGATAGAAGTTGTTACAACAAAAATAAAATCATTGCAATGAGCAAATGGATGGATGAATAAAATGCTTTCGTGCCTCGCGCGTCCAATCGCTCCTTATGAAATGAGGGAGTAGCGTTGGACGGAGTCTACTCTCGCTTAGCTCTACTCATGTTTCTCTGATCCCAAGCTGGAGAAGAACGCACAAGAGCTTGAAGAGTATATCCTTGTGCATGAGTTCATTTATATCAACAAGGAACCTTTCAAAGTACGAAAAACAAAATCTAACAGGTCTGCTTTAAACACAAGCACATGATGCCCAGTGAGGAGCAGAAAGACTCTGGTTAAGTGTGAGCTGCTAACAAACATTTAAAAGTCAGGGTGGGGAAGTGACACATTCTACTGGGACCACAGCACAGCCGTCCACGCACGCACCACGGCAGGTGCACGGCGGCGCGGGGAGCACCAGGAGCCTGCACTCCCCGCAGGGCAGGGCGCCCACGGGGCAAGGCTCTCGCTGTTGGCTCACCGGCGCTTGCCCAGCACACGCAGGGGCGTTTGCTAAGCTCTGAGCAAGTTGGAGCACCTGGGTCTGTGGCTCCGAGGAAAGTATTGATGGGGCCGCGTCTGCCCTGCTCAGGGAGAAAAAGAGAAAAAAGATTAAGAAGTCACTTGAAAAAGCTCTTCAAATATTTGAAGAATGCTCAAGAAGAAGAAACAGTTTTCTCGTGGGGGAGTGTCCGCCAGGCACTGACCTCAGGTCCATGAGCATCAGGGAGCGGCAGAAAGATTATAGCTCGCGTCTGGGTGACGTGTCTTTGGGTGTAAATTGTGTTGTTAGAGGGTGTTCCTGATGACCTCACCCGTGTGGTGATGATGTGTGCTGTTCTCCAACAAGGCTGTTCTCACTGCGGGGCCGGCAGGAGGCGGAAGAAAACCCAACCCGGAATCGCGTAGGGGAGATCCAAGGACAGAATTGTTCTGGATTGTCCCTGGATAACGGGGTCAGTGGGTGTGGGATGTGTGCACATGCATGTGTGCACCTGTCTCAGCCCCGTCAGCTGGCACGACCCCTTCACCCTCCTGTGGTCAAGGGGGCCACGGCGACAGCTGAAGTGTGTGTGGCTTCTGGGGACAATCCAGGCAGACGCTGATCAAACCTTCCACACTCATCTCTGGTGCCTCCTGATGAAGAGATCGCCCCCGAAGACCGGCACATGCTTCATTCTTCTGCACACGTTAGGGGTGTCCGCTCGTAGCCTTTCGGAGTATTTCTGGTGGGCGCTGCTCCTATTGTCTCGCGTCCTGTTTTCCTAACAAGTGATCAGCCGTAGCGCGTCGGCTTCGGTGCCAGAGTCCCCAGGTGAGGGCGATGAGGTGAACACTACACGTGACACGCGTTACTGGCCGGCAGCCACTCCCGCGACGTTCCGACGAGCCCAGGCGGGCGACGCATGAATCCCACATCCATGCTTCGGTCTCCAGTGTCTCCAGATCTCTCAGCACAGCCTGGAAACGATGCCCGGGAGCTTCCTACCCTCCTGGCACCCTCGGGGTCCCACGTCCCCTCCAGTGGCGTGAAACTCCTAGAAACCATGACTTGCATCCTGCCTACCCTGGATCCGGTGGGGGATCGGAAGAGGTTGCTGGAAGCGGGCCACGCCCCTCTGCCCGGCCTGACCTTGGGGGAGGGTCATTAGCGGTGGGGCGGGTCGGGGGGCGGACAGGCGAATGTGCTCATTTTCTCTGGGAAGGACGGGACGCCTCTCCATTAGGACTGAACGCACACACACATCCCATTCATCACTGCACCTGTCGCACGCCCAGAACATCCCGTAAATCATGCCGGAAGTGTGAGCTGTGCTCCCAGGAGCTCCCCACCCGCCTCGTAGCCCCGGGGGCCCTGTCTCCCCTCCTGTGCTTCCCCGGAACCAAGACGCGGGACGAGTGCCCAGTGGGTTCCAGCGGGGAGAGGCCTCACTCTCCACTCCCCAGGGCCCTTCGACTCGCTCCGAACACCACAGCCCCACTGCACCTGCTTCACCCGGACCCACAGCCCCAGTCAGCCCATGAGCTGGCCCAGCGGTGCTGCCCAGGACCGTCGTGGGGGCCACCCTCTCTCCAGCTCTAGGACCCAGCACCCCCGGCCAGAGCCCTCGTCGGCAGCAGGAATGTGTGCGCACCCACTTCTGCGGGAAGGTTCCCACGCTGCTGCCTGGCACACCTGCCCTCGGTCTTCGCTTCGGGTGGCCGCCGCTCACCGCGTGGGTCCGAGGACGTCCAGCACCTCCACGTCCTGTGTCCAGCAGTCACGACTGCGCTGGGCTCCTCACAACCCGTGCCGTGAATCTCTACCATGAGATACCGCGGAGGGAAAGAGCCCGATGCTCTGACAGCCGCAGACGTGTGGGGGTGACGAGTGGACACGAGTGGACAACTGTGCCCTCGGGGGGGGGTGCCACCTCGGAAAGCAGCCCCTGCCACGTGGGCGAGTCCCCCGGACACGCTGGGCCTTGCCGGCAGTCCTGCACATCTGCCCCCGGGACCTCCCCTGTGCCGCCCCCCGGTGAACGCCGACCGCTCGCAGCCCCGCTCACGCGTCCTGGCCCGTGGGGGCCTCCCCCGCGTGGGCTCACTCCGTCCCTGCCTCGGCCCCTCTCGTGCGCCAGTTCTGCTGACGCCCTCCTACTCCATCCCCCACAGGCCCCGTGCACCCCCAGCCACACCATGAGGGCCGCTCGGGGCCGGGGCTTTATGCCCACCCCCCACCGTCTGTCCGGCTCGCTCGGCGGGGCACACGGGGCTGGAAACAAGGGAGCAACGAGCACTGCACAGGCTGCGGCGGGAACAGTGAACCACACGCGCCTCCCGCGGGAGCTCAGGGCCCACGGGGTCAACGACCCGGCTCGATCGGGGATGTCAGACGACTAGCCCCGGCGGCGGAGGGGGCCCGCACCTTCCCTGCGGCAGGTCATCACGGGCCTCCCCCTGCTCAGAAACCTCCTTCCGGCTCCCGCCTCTCCCTCCAGCTTGAACCTGCATTTTCTCACCAGCTTGGAGGCCAAGCATTTGAGGGACAGGAGGTGGCCCGGTGGGGAGTCGCACAAGCAGGGAACCCCGGGCCCGGTCCTGAGAGGGGAGGACCCGTGGGCCCCAATGTCGGCAGCACCCTGCCACCCCGACACCCGGGCTCTGCAGGTGATTTCCGGGCATGGAGCTTTCTGGAAACTGCCTTTCCCCAGGGCAGAGCAACGGCGACAGTGGCCTAGTCCAGCGCATGTCAGCAAAGCCCCCTCCGGGCGCCAGGCTGCACTGGGTCCCACTCCATCCCGCAGGTTCCTGCCGCCCGGCTGCGGGCGGCTCAGGCCTCTGTCCTCCTTGGGCAGGTGGGGGACGCCACGGGTCACATGCCCCAGGCGAGCGAGTCCACGGCCGGCAGCGCCGCTGAGCTGTCCACGCTGTGCCCGAGGAGGAGCCCACACGGCAGCCTGTGGATGGGAGCTTAGCGTCTGCCACGGAGGGAAGCCGGTCGGGACTCTCCGTGTCCTTTTCATCACTCTAGTTCCGAGGCTCTGATTAATTTAGTGGGCCTTCTTAATTAAAGTCTCGATGAATAATTGAAGCGTAGTTTTTGATGATGCCGCAGTCGGTGCCATTCTGAGTTGTAATTGTAACTAATAAATTAGTTCAATAGGTAAGACGAAGAAATCTCGTCTCAAGGGGAACACTAATAATTTCAAGAATTTATCTACATGTCATTCAGAGGATTTGTGCAGGAAAAAAATAGATGATCAGAAGGAAAACCAGATTCGAATCTTACTAATCAGCCAGGACTTGCTCTGGAAGCCCGAGACCCACTGGTGACTCCCGGCCAGCCCGACCCCAGCACCAGGACCCCGCCCGCCGCCCACAGGAACACGGGCTGACTCCTCCCGGGGGGCGGGGGGTGCTCCGGGTGTCCCCGGTCCACGGAGCTCCAAGGGAGCCTGTGTGGCCGAGCCGTGTCCATGGACAGTCACCGCCCCGTCTGCCTGTGTGCGGCCTCCCCCGCCCTGTGGGCCGGCGCCCGCCCCGGGGGAGCACAGAGCCCCGACAAGCGTATCTCATACCGCGGAAGATGCCGGGTCCGGGCAGGCAGAGAGAGCCGGACCCGGGGACGGACGACGGGGACCCTGAGCGATGACGGGAGCCGGGCCGGACGCAGTCCTCTCCAGGGGGTCCTGCGCCTGCTGGGGAGGGAGGCTGAGCTGCGGGAACTCCGGGCCGAGTCTGGCAGGGCCTGATCGCCCGAGTCTTGCCTGGCACACACGAGCCGGGGGCCCTCGTCCATGTCACTCAGGCCCCGGGGAGATCCAGGGACCCCGGTGAGAGCTGGGACCGTCTCTGCCCAGAGAAAAAGCCCTCTCCCTGGGTTGCTGGGGCCGACACACACCCCACCCAGCAGGACGGCTTGCGTCGAGTCCCACGTGCCTGCAAACCCGCATCGCGCTCTAGTTCCCTCCTTCCTCCGTTTGCCACTCCTGGCCCAGGGACCCCAGCCCCAGAACCTCCGAAATGTTCCTTAGTCTGCAGCCCCCTGGATGGCTCCCAGATGGGGCCCTGAGCTAGGCCCACGCCCCGAGGTGACCTGTGGCTCCGAAGCACACTGAGGTGTGAGGACGGACGTCCCGCTGCCCCCATGGGCCGGGTTGTCTGTTCTCGGGTCCTCAGCCTTCCCGCGCACAGAGGGTGAACGCAGCCTGTGCTAACGGGCCTGCCACGAAGGGAGGGTCACGGCAGGTGCGGTCAATCCCCCCCCCCCCCGCCCTAGGCAGTCCCCTTCCAGGACGTGCATCCAGGCTAGCTGTCCCGAGCCCCTGGCACGCCCCGGTGGAGGACGGCGGCTCACTCTCAGCAGGGAGCTGCACCGGCTGCGTCGTGTCTGGTTCTGGCTCTCCGCACCCTCCAGCCGCGCCTGAGCCTCCCCAGCCCGTCCAGGAATCTGCTCGCAAAGCACGGGAGAGTCATCCAGGAGGGGAAGCGGATACTGCCAGGTCACAGATGCTCTGGGCATTGCTGGGGACACAGCTAGGGTCTGCAGCAAGAGGCCAGAGGAGGGACGGATGGAGCAGGAGACAGGAGACCGTCTGCAGAGGAGGGTGGCGGTGGGCCTCGCTGGCCTCCCCAGGACAGACGCCCGGCGGTGGGAGCCGGGCGCTGCAGAGAGCTCGGAGCCCGGTGCAGGGAAGGTGAGGTGGGGGTCAGGAGAGACGCTCACAGGAGGTGTGGGCGCCCAGAGAGGCCAGGGGAGACGGAGCCACGTGGAGTGAAGAAGGGTCTGGGGGCCAGGCAGCCACCAAGCTGTCCTCAGCCTCCTGGGGAAGGACAGACAGATATGCTGAGGACAGACGGCATTTCCTGAAATGGGCCTGAGAAACCAGGAGCCTGAGGAGGGCAGGGGACGGAGGCCAGGGCAAGGGGACAAAGCCTGGTCACTCCTCCCAGCACGCGGCAGGCACGGCGTGTGCAGGCACCGGGAGAGCTCCGTGGCCGGCCAGGACCAAGGCGGCGTGTGGACCAGGCACACGGCATCGATGCACGGACACGCCAGCGAGCCCCTGAGAAAGCAGCGCGGACCCCGCAGGTGACGCACCTGGAGACACACAGCTCCCCTCCCCCGCTCCACGCCGCATTGTGCCCAGCCAAGGGCACGGGCTGCCTCTCCCCGCAAGCCCGCGCCCCCCACCCCGCCTGCACCCGCCGCCTCCTCCGGTCCGCACATCTGGGGAGACGGGTGAGGAGCGAGTTTAAACGCTAATACACTTGCCGTTAATAGGTCGTTAAACGCATACAGTCCACAGACGCTTCCATAAATGTCTCCCCTCTGTCGAGCTGGGAAATCACAAAAGCACCGTGGTACACGGTTCAGTGGCACGTCCCCCGCGACTGAGAGGCGCGCAGCCCTCCCACGGGCCGTCTGAGGCCTCACTTCGGGCCTTTTCTAGAAGAGTCCGCAGCGTGAGGTGCAGCGGCCGCATCACGGTCCCCAGCTTGGCTCGAATGGCTCTCGCAGCCCTTTGTTACCAAAGGGACACGCAGGCGCCTGCCCCCGTGCTCACGCGGCACGGATCCGAGCTGGTGTGTGCCCGGGACATAGTCCCGCCTCACACGTGCGTGTGCCAGAGTCACGGCCCCTCCTCACATGTCCCCCCCACCCCGCCTCGTGAACCAGGACCCACTCCGGCACGCTTACCACCGGTTCCTACCACAGCATCTGCGTGACTGAGGGCCCCAAGATGTAACATCTCTCCGCTGGGTTTCCCTCTAATTTCCTTGGCTGTTCTGAGGCCTTAATCTCACCCTGTGGGCTTCAAGGTCATTCTGTCTGACCTTCACCAGGAGTCAGCTGGGGCTTTCATCCTGCCCGGAATTCATGTATTAGTTTTGGGGAGAATCGACTTGGCTGTTCTCGTTAGGATTTTCTGGCCAAGAACAAGGAGTCCCACCTGCCGTGGCCAAGGGCTTCCCTGCAAACCCATAGGTTCAGGCGCTAGTGCCCAGCGGGACGTGTTTGCAGGCACAGCAGCTCGGGAGGTGGCCGTGCCGGTGAGGACTCAGGCCGGGGTCCTTGTGGGGGGGACGAGGGTCCTTGCAAAAAACAGCAGGAACCAACCACAGGGTCTCCCTCTTGCTGGTCACCCCAGGGAAGTCCTTGCGAGTTGAACCAGAGGAACTCTGAACTCTGAACTCTGAACCAGTTGAACCAGAGAACTCTGCGAGCCTCAGCAGAGCCTGAGCCTGCCCGCCTCTGTCTGGGACTTCCAGCCTCCAGATCCAGGAGAAAATGAATTTCTGTTATCTGAGCCTCCCAATCGAGGACGTCCCCTTACAGCAGCCCCAATGGACAGAGACAGTTTCCCATTGTCCCCAAAGACATTTTTAATACCAGACCCGCTCTTATTTTAACTAGACGCTGTCCTGGTTTTATTTCCTACTGCTTCTTGCTAATGCAAAGAATATCCACTGACGCTGAAAATTTATCTTATATCCAGCAACCTCTACAAAAATTTTAAATTAACTCGAGTCAGGCTTTTTTTTTAATTTTTATTTTGTAAAAGAATCTTTATGGGTTTCTTAGCTGTACAATTCGATCATTAGGTAAAAAGATGTCATTTCTTTGCTTCACCAATATTTATGCTAACTACGGAGTGTTTGTTTCATTACCTTAGCTGGAGCCTCCGGACCATACCGAGAGTTACGGGGCCCTGTGCTAAAGGAAGTGACTCGGTGTTCTTACAGTCTTTGTTTTTTCTCTCACTTCGTTCTAGACGTATCTTGGCCTAGGGTTTTTGCATTAGTTTTCTGTTGCAGCGTGACAAATTGCCATAAATCTGGTAGCTTCCTGTAACATGGATTCTGTTAGGTTAAAGTTTTATGGGTCAGAGATGGCTGGCCTGGGCTCAGCTTGTGTTATGGATGGAATTGTGTCCTCCAACCCACACTCCTGTTAAAGTTCTAAACTCAAAGTAAGTATATTTGGAGGAAGGGCCTTTACAGAGGTCATTAAAGTTAAATGGGGTTGTAAGAGTGGGCCCTGGAGCAGGCGCACTGGCGTCCTTATAGAAAAGACACCAGACTCCGACCTCCGACCCCCTCTTTCTCCCTTAGAGGAAAGCAAGGCTGTCTGGCAGCCACAAAGAGACACCTCACCTGACAACCCCCGGGCAGCACCCAGATCGTGGACTTCCAGGCTCAGGAATTTAGAGAAAATAAGTGTCGGCCGTTAAAGCCGCCAGACTGTGGTGTATGTCATCGCAGCCCGAGCTGCCCAATACACTGAGCCCCCTGCTCTTGTCTCGTCGGCTGAAACCATTCACTGGCTGCGTCCTCATCCGGGGCTCGACTGGGGAAGGATGTACTTCCAAACTCCTCAGACTGCCGGCAGGACTCACTCTTTTCTGGCTGTGGGATGAAGGCCCCCATGTTCTTGCTGGCTCGTGGGCAAGGATGGCTCTCAGCTACTAGA